>NC_083292.1:26665262-26855262 GCF_963506605.1 Zootoca vivipara | reverse complement strand
AGTAAGCTCTCACAATCATGTTGAAGTTGAGCCAACGTCTGGGAAACGTCCTCCTGTAGTTTACTCAAAGCAAGAGAATGGTCTTGGAAGAATATAATCATTTCTTCTCTATAAGCTGTCATCTACAAACAAGAAAACAATAGATCAAGGTTACACTAATGTTAGGGCATTTAGTAGGTTTTTTAAAAATTACTCCAGCCACACAATCTCTGTACACATCCACACACAATGCACCATCAATTCACAACGCCAAAGCATGGGACATTTCACTACCTTGCTTAGTTTCTTAAAATATTCTTGATGTTGCTGTTATATATATTTTATATCAAATAAACCTTCACACACACTTGAGCACAATAGTTCAGGATACGGCAGAAGCTGTTCAAACATTACCTTTTCAGCCAGGGATAAATATTTATGCAAATTATCATGAACTTGAGAGTTCAGATTCAGAAGTAATTTCAACACAGGTGACAGACTCCTCAAGGCTTGGTCCAATCCTGATGTGTGCTCTTCCTAGAACCAAGAGGAGATTGTGGGGTATAAGACAGTTCTACTTTAAATCATTTGAGTTCAGTAAGAAAACTGATTGTTGTGGAAAGTGGAAAAGGAAATGTTGCAGCTCCAAACCACCTATGGCTTCTTGTTCAAAAGCCATGTCGGCTGAAAAATTAAGGCGAGGGCAGCTGTAACCTGGCTCCAGAAAATGGCTACTATAACTATACTACAGCCTGGTAGAATGGTCAAGGACAGGCATCCCCAAACTGCGGCCCTCCAGATGTTTTGGCCTACAACTCCCATGATCCCTAGCTAACAGGACCAGTGGTCAGGGCAGATGGGAATTGTAGTCCACAACATCTGGAGGGCCGAAGTTTGGGGATGCCTGGTCAAGGAGGTACAGAAGGGGGGCAGCTGATTGAGCAAGACTTTGCTTGAGAGCTAAGGCAACTCCCAAAATGCCCAATGACCAAGTACATCACCTGTCGCAATGAGGTAGATAGGTCATTTGCAGCAGATCAATTGCTGGATGACTGTATTATTTGTTTTCTGTTACAACTCAGAAGCTTTCTCCCTACAGCAGCTGGCTATATTCTTTCCTAGCTTCTTCCCTGATGCCACTCTGCCAAGGAACAGGGAATTAGGGTTGCCAGACTCAATGGTGGACAAGACTTCTGTGCCTTTAACTGCCCTGCGTCTGGAAACCTTAAAGAGAAACCAGCAGACCCTTTGCTTGGAAATTAAACAAAGGGCCTGCTGGTTTCTCTTTAAGGTTTCCAGACTCAAAAGAGAGCAGGGCAATTAAAGGCACAGAAGAAGTCCTGTCCACTATTGAGTCTGGCAACCCTACAGGGAATGGCTGGGGAGACCGTTAACGAGGCTGAACGAGAACCATTCAAAACATAAGTAAGTGGCTTCAACATGTCATTTCTTTTGCTTACTGCAGAGCTTCTCCTTCCCTGGTTCAGAGAGCCATTACCAGTTACATTTCCACACACAGCTATCCATTTCAAGCAGTTGGGATATTTTACAGAAACAATTCAATAATTATTGAGAAGTGTTACTGCCCACGGCACTTATACTTACTAAGAGTTTCCGGAGATCATTTTTACGTTGAGATGTCAGAGACTCCTGATTCAGTATCTTTTCAGAAGCTAGAGAAACTTCCGTGGAAACCCTCTCCTGCAGAGAGCCAAACGCCAAAATTATAGCTGATGCAGTAACTCCAAAAGCTGAAGAACTGGCAGGCAGAAGTTCACCTACCAAGAAAGAGACGGGTGCCACAGTTTAAGTGAATCACTTCTCAACAGGACAGTCTTCCCCATGATTTCAGGAACAAGTCTGACTCCAAATTCAGTTTCGGGGAAGGGAGGTCTTGTGAATGACTGCTGTACAGAAAGATGAACTGAGGCACTTACCAACCGAAGAAGTGTAAGAGTCCAGCATTTGTTGGTGTTTCCAATAGTTCTCAATGATGGAGTTCTTCATATCACAGAAGAAGGCATTCATGTGGTCTGCAAATGTCTTTTGGGCCTCCCCATTATGCTGTCCAACTGCTTTTTTACGATCCAATTTTGCATGCAGACCCGAAACATCTGTGGTTGTTTCTTTAACAGCACTAAGCAGCTAAGGCAGAAAGGTTTTGTCAGTCTTCAGTTTGCCTCACACTGATCACAAAACCAGTGCAGATAAGGTGATGTTAAGCCACCTTCAAATCAAACAAGCAATTATTCCAAATTGTAGTAGATAGCATCTAGTGCAGGCATCCCCAAACTGCGGCCCTCCAGATGTTTTGGCCTACAACTCCCATGATCCCTAGGTCAGTGTTTCTCAACCTTTTTTGGGCCAAGGCACACTTGTTCCATGAAAAAAATCACGAGGCACACCACCATTTAAAAAGTTAAAAAATTTAACTCTGTGCCGCCCTATATTGACTATATAATTATGACTGTAAGAAACACTTGCCAATTGCTGTGTTGGTTGCAATCTCCTGTAATAAGGCTTCACAAGCCGCTGATTTCTCTGCCAGCACAATCCTTTGCTCAGCAAGTTTCAGGTTGAGCTCATCCAGCCAGCTTCTTTAAGTTTGTCCAAAACCACCCTCCCGTGGTGGTGGCTGTTGAGAGCTGCGCTCGCCCCGCGTCGTAACCCAGCCGGCTTCCTTTCCGGCGGGTTAGCGCTGGTTATTGGCGGCCGCCAGGCACGTGACAATGCAAATCGCCCTTCTCGTCGCTGCACGTCGCGGCACACCAGCCAGCGTAGTGTGCCGCGGAACAGCGGTTGAGAAACGCTGCCCTAGGTAACAGGACCAGTGGTCAGGGATGATGGGAATTGTAGTCCAAAACATCTGGAGGGCCGAAGTTTGGGGATGCCTGATCTAGTGTGAGCACCCAAAGTAAAACCTGTGTATGGACAGGTTGCTCACACACACGGCTTCCATGCAGCCAGGACTCTCGCACAATTGTGTCCTCAGTCATATTAAACCCCTATGTTTAAGCAGTTTGGGTATCAGGGGCAGACTCTGCAGTGCAGTCCCACACTCAGTTTTTAAGCAAGTGCCAACATGCAACACATGAAAAAGCTGGTGCTGTAACTAGAGGTGGCCCAAACTGCATGGAATTGCTGGGCTCCAGAAGTGAAAGTTGAAGAGAGCTATTGAGTTCAGATAGCTTGCTGGGGAACTCACTATTTCCTAGCAACTTCAAAAACCCTGTGCCTTTTGCTGCAGGGCATGGTGCTAAAACGCACTTGCTGCAGAAACAGCAGCAAACAAAAAACACCTTCCAAACAAAAAGGAGAGATGGAAGGAAGGGGTGGGGGTCACTATGTCTATGGCTAGTTTCTTTGCTCAAGCTGCAAGCTACTTCAGTGAGGAAAAGGCAAAGCTGAGAGGGTAACCCTTGAGCGGCTAAAAGGCTCTGCAAGCCTTGCCTGAACACATGAACAGTGCATGGCACTGCCCCTCTGGATTCCCTTCGTGAGAGGAGTAGACCATTCTCTCCCACTTCTATCCCAAATCATTAACAGATCATTCTAATGGTCTGGTATGCACTTCAAGATTTTGAAAGTGGCCTGAAAACATATGCAGCACTGACAGCGTAAGTTATAATCATGACGTTATAAGCATATTGCCCATTCAAGTAAGTGCTAGTTGGGGGACGGGGGACTTGGAGAGTGAATTTTGTTAACCTTAATTGCAGTGCCATGAAGTTTTTCTTCTGTGTTCTCCAAAGCTGCAATTAAGGTTAACAAACAACCAAGGTTCTTCTTGAGGAAGAAGAAGAACCTTGGTTGTTTCCAAGTGCTTCCGTGTGTCCTCCAGCTCTTTCCCCCCAACTAGCAGGTTTGTCTTGCACTTCTCCATTTCACTTTTATGAACTGTGATTAACTCAGTGACCTGCGTTGAAAGTAATCCGAAACAGTTAAAATACACTTGAAAGAAATAGTATGATCTGTTAGAGCAGGGGTGGGGAAAGTCTTTGGCCCAGCTCTTTATTTCTCCCCACCTATGGGTGAACTTTGTCAGGTGGGCAGGACCACCTGTGAAGGAAGGGACCCAGGGAAGGAAATGCTTGCTGCTAATGATTATCAGAACAACAAGCCATGGTTTGTTGTTGCATCTGAATGGATATATTGTCAGACTGCTTCATTATAGGAAACCAGAGTTATTTGTTACATTAGCTTCAACAAATTTAATTTGCATCTCACGGAAAAGCTTTCACATGAACCAAAGTTGACAATGCTTTAAATATATCGCATCAAGTGAGTAAAGTACATTATTGTCTCCTTTTTCTTACCAACATTGTCCATTCCTGGACATGCTGGATGCTGTTGGTTAGATGGGAACATGTCAATGTGAAGGTGCTTTATTTTCATCTAGCTATTCTAAAGCTTTTTCAGAATGTAAACACATTACCCCTCCTTACTCCTTCCAAAAGCAGCCACGTGGACTAGTAACAGTCTGCCAACTTACTCTTTTCAGTTCTTCCTCCATTGCTCCAATTTTCTCAATATATTCTGCAATTTGTTCCTCTTGAACAGTCAACTTCCCATTAAGAGCACTAAAATTACAAATAAATCATGTATGGTGAACACTGAACAAGTTAACTCTGCCTGCATAAGACAATTAAATATTTGTAAGAGCAAAGAAAGAAAGACATGTATGGAAATTCCCTGTTTAAACGCTATTATGATTTTGAATTTCTCCTATCACTAATTATCGATACAGATTTCCTTTTAAGATAGAGAAGCAGCCCATTTACAATGACGTCTCTGAGATTAAACAAGTGTAAGTACCCTGTAACTTATACTTTAGGCATTCTAATACATAGATAGGAGTGTGGTACTTAAAACAAAATAATTATGTACAGGAATGTTGCCTAGACAGCATATTAGACAAGCAGAACCTGCAAATGTATCACCCACATGCTCTCGGTAGTGGCGCCCGCCCTGTGGAACGCCGTCCCATCAGATGTCAAAGGGATAAACAGCTACCAGATTTTTAGAAGACATCTGAAGGCTTTTAATGTTTAATAAATTATTGTATTTTAATATTTCTGTTGGAAGCCACCCAGAGTGGCTGGGGAAACCCAGCCAGATGGGCGGGGTATAAATAATAAATTATTAATTATTACTAATTATTATTATTCAGGATGGTACAAACTGCAAAGGGGTTCACGGTGGTCGATTCATACGCCCCCCCCCTTTTCCAACTGACACTCAGCAAGCTGTGGCTGTCAAAGGCCACAGAACGTGTTCGGTCATCATTGCGTTACTGTCATTTTGGCGAATTTTTAAATACCGGTAAGAGTTTTGATCTTCTGCAGACCTTGGGTTTCACCAGAGCATGCGGATGCTTCAATGGCACTTGTTGCAGCTCCAATCCTGTTGGTACTCAATAACCTGAGTTCATTCTTAGAGGATATAAGCAGGACCTGAAACAAAACATCTTAATGTATATTCATATACGCTCCCCTGCTTTGCAGGAAAGGGGTGGAGGAAATAAAGGTACAGGATCAACGCCTAACACGCTTTCGAATACAATGCTATCTATTTATTATTAACGCTAGTAGTGACTGCAAGGAGAATTGTCTGGTGGTTTATGCGCTTTTAAGGTAAGGTTACCGGATTTTTTTTTCAATGAATCCGGGGACACTTCAAACAAACAAACAAACAAACAAACAAACAAACAAACAACAGTGTGTGTGTATAAAGTTATTTAAAAAATTAAGAAGTAATATCTTCTCTTCTGTGGTCTCTTCTGTTGTGCGGCCTTCCTCTGGGTCCTGGCCCTGCTTTCTTGGAGTGCTAGCCACCCTCCCTCCCTCTCCTTGCTCTGCGATCCCCTACAGGCTTACTCAGGAGTAAGTGGGGCATCTCCTGCACAGGCACCAGCGGAGTTTGAGAATACTGTGGGATGGTCACAGAATCACAGATTTGGAAAGGACCTCTGAGGGGCATCTAGGCCAGGCACCCCCAAACTCGGCCCTCCAGATGTTTTTGGGACTACAACTCCCGTCATCCCTAGCTAACAGGGCCAGTGGTCAGGGATGATGGGAAATGTAGTCCCAAAACATCTGGAGGGCCGAGTTTGGGGATGCCTGAACTAGGCCAACCCCCTGCAATGGAGGTACCTCAACAAGAGCAGCCACCACTTAAAAAGAACATAAGGCTTCCCTGCTCCATTTACACCTATTGTGACACAGAAGGTACCCCCCCCCAAACCCCATCCCACCAATATCTCCCTTTTCATCAAAGGGGAGGGGAGGGAGGCAGGCAAGCAGAGGTAGCCTCTTTTAATTTTTTTAATGTTCATTTTAATTTTTTTAAGGTTCATTTTTTAATAAGAAGGGAACAGGAAAGCTGTTTAGGGGGAGCCAACATAAACACCCCCAAAATAAACATAAAACATCCCTCCCCTTTTACTTTTTGCTAGTGGGGGTGGGTGCAAGGGAAGAAAAACGAGGGTTGGGGAACCAAATGTGTGAAAAGACAAAGGGAGAATTGGGGAGAGTTTATGGGTAAGGAGGGGGAAATGGGGAGACAGACGATAAGACAGAGAGGAGGGAGGGAGGGAGGGAAGGCAGTCCAATGTAGCTCACAAACATGCAGAATGGAGCAAAAGAGGCAAGACAATCTCCCCCCCCCCCCAACTTTGAAGCAACAGCCTCTGTCTGGGAGCGCGAAGGCTTTCTGCCGGCTTGGTAGCTCAGCTCACAAGCAGGCAGAATGCGGCAAAAGGGGCTTTAAAGGCATGGAAAAGTGCCCCTTCTTCCACGAGCAAGCAGGAGAGGTAGGGTAGCTTGCAGAGATGTCATGCAGGGAGGCTTCTTCCCTGCACCTCAGCTCTGCCGGTCCAAAGAGCAGCCTTGCCTCTCCGGCTCAAGCAAGCAAGCTTGGAGGAGCGGGGCTGGTTGCAGAGTTGATGGAGAGGAAGGTTTCTTTTAGGCAAAGCCCAGCTGCACCTCCGGCTCCCGAGGAGACCCTCTCTGGAGCTGTAGCGGATGATTGCTTTGGGCTCTGGAGAGGGTCTGGAAGCCCCCAGGCATATGATTAATCCGGGGACATTACATTAAATCCGGGGACATTCTGGGGATGGATTTTTTTTTCTGGGGACAGATTGGTAAATCTAGGGGCTGTCCCTGGGAACAGGGGACGTCTGGTAACCCGATTTTAAGGGGACAGAAAGGCGGGGGTTAAAAAAGAGAAGAGGCACGGCGGCCAGTGGATCCTCTTGCCAAGGGCATCTCTGGGCAACCCCTGCAGGACTTATCCATTCAACTTCGCTGCCCCGCGTCCATCCTAAACCGTTCCTCAGCCTCTCTCCCCCTCGGTATACAACAAAGCAGGGGAGCTGTGCCACTTTGGAACAACTCCCCTTTCCCACCCCCAGAAACTCACCTGCCAAGCAGCCCACAGTGATGCTGCCACTCCCCCCACTCCATTTAACTTTCCCAGGGCCATTTCTTATTGGTCCGTGGGGTTCGTGGGCACTCAATCCACGCCCACAAGTTGGACCGATTGGAATCAGCTGCTGGTCTCCCTTTGACAATGGGGGGGCGGGGGCTTAGGAGGGAATGGGTCCCATCTACAATTCTCTGATTCTGTGAAAAATGCCTAAGGTTGACCCCTACAAAACAAAACAAAAACCCCAGCTTCGGGGGAGGACTGGGCGTGCTGAATCTTAAGTGTTAGAAAAGAAAAATAGAAAACTCTCTCTCTCTCTTTGTGTAATGGCAGAAGAGTTGGCTGGCAGGCACTCTGAACAGCAACGCTCTTGTTAGAGGACAAGGATCCGCCGCAACATTTTGTCACAGCACATGCCGCTAAGTCAAGCTGTTATGTCTCTTCCTCCCATCTCTTCACATGCAAAAAAGGGGCTACTTAAGATGCTTACCTGCAGGACCTGAGCAACTGGCTCTGGATCTTATTGGTCAGAAAGATCCAAGGGTCACTCTTCCCAGAAGAGGAGAGAGAGTCATTTTAAAAACTTTTAAAAAGCTGAGCTGACAATCTTTGCTGCTTATTTGTGGGCAAACTGGAACGACTAAAGCATGGGTAGGCAAACTAAGGCCTGGGGCCCGGATCTGGCCCAATCGCCTTCTAAATCTGGCCCATGGACGGTCCAGGAATTAGCGTGTTTTTACATGAGTAGAATGTGTGCTTTTATTTAAAATGCGTCTCTGGGTTATTTGTGGGGCATAGGAATTCATTCATTCCCCCCCCCCCCAATATAGTCTGCCCCTGTCTGAGGGACAGGGGACCGGCCCCCTGCCGAAAAAGTTTGCTGACCCCTAGACTATAGTGTCTAGGCTAGGATTAGTCCAGTTTTAGAGCCACAGAGCTCTGCTTGACTTTGAATTGTTTTTACCCACGTGCTTTTTCTCTACCTCTTTTTTAAATATATATAAATAAAGTTTATTAATTTGGCATGTGCGTGATTGCCTGCCTCAGGGTTTTAGAATCCTCATGTGCTTAGAGGCTTGGAGTTCATGCTTCTAGAAGTTAGGATCAGGATTGTTAGACACCAGCAAGGTCTGAGAATCGGGGAGTGCAGGCTGCCTTTGCACTTTGAGTAAATAACTGGGAAACACAGGAAGTGTTCTATTCTATTCTATTCTATTTACGGTCACAGACCAGCTGACATACAGAATCAAAAATCATAAAACTCAGTGATGTAGCATTAAAATTTACACAGCAGGTGGGGGACAAACCAAACCCCAGAGATCCTCCGCCTCTGTCCTCTCAGTGGCAGGGGGGGGATGAGGGGGGAGGAGGGAGGGGGGAGGTCAAACCCAGCTGAAAATGGACCCCTTTGTTTCCCAATGCCCATGGGTATCACTGGTGGCAGAAGTGGTCTTGTGGGTGGAGGGCAAATGAAGGGACTGAGCTTATTTTGTGTGTTTTGTATGTTTTGTTTCTATAAAAATCAATAAAAATTATTATTAAAAAAAATTTACACAGCAGGGACGGCACACATGTGTATATTATAGCATTTAGAATATGTAAATTAAAACTGGGTCACTAAAATATAGCCTAAAATTGCCGTTGGGGGCCTTAATCATTGTGGTGACACTGCTTGTTCCCTGAGTTTTATGGCAGTCGCACAAAATTTGGCTACTTTTATCTCCAGCTATAAAAGATAATGGGAGAGGATTTCCCCCAGCAAAGTATTTGTCAAAATTACAAATACCTAAATACAGACGGGCATTTACCCTTGTTAGATTTAATGTACTGCCATCTGCTTTACTGCAGGGAAGATTCACAGGTAAACCATATGTGGAACGAGTCTGCCCCTGCGGTATGTCGGAGGTAGAAACTGCCTCCCACGTTTTAATACACTACCGTTTCTACAGTGACATACGCCGGGTTTTCATTTCCCCTGTTATGCAAAATTTCTCAAATAAATCCGAATCCCAATGCCTAAAATTCCTTGTAAGGAATTTTAAGGACCCTGAGATTACGATAAAAGTAGCCACAGGAAGTGTTGGTCTTAAGAGTTCCTGGGTTTTAGGAAGTTTCGTGTGGGTTTGCCAGGGAACAATTCTTTATAACCCAGCTGTTCAAAGGGCGCTCTGGCTCGGAGAAAATACCCTATCACCCCATCATCAAACAGGGATAAAGACCTAGGAGAGCACTGGCCAAAGTGTCAAGAAAGGGTGGGGCTTGGCTCTGTCCTTGAGGCCACACAACCACCAGTTTCATTCCTCCACTGGTGCTGGGGAGGCATGGCTGGGTGTGGCGGGCGCTGGCAGTACATTCTTGGGGCTGTGCTCTCCGGAGCCCTGCTGCTTACCGTTGGGATCTTGTTAGGGCACTATGCGATCTACAAAGAACCCCAAACCCCGGAGTGGATTCACAGCCTCTCTAGAGACCTGGACCCAGCTCTGCTCGAAGACTTCATGAACCAGGTGGAAGCCACACGCATTGGACACAACCTCAAGTAAGGTTGGCGGAGGAAGAGGCAATGTCCTAAAGTTCTCTTTTTGCTCTGGGATAAATGGGGTTCCCTCCCAGGTCAAAGGGTCTAAGGGAATGCCTGTACCTATTCATTCTCTCAGTAGGTAGGTAGGTAGGTAAATGTATTATGGCTTTTGTGGATTAGAGTTCATCATCCGAGGGATGGTGTGTGCCAGGGTGCCAGTCTTAAATAGGACATTGCGGGATCTAAACAGAAAGATGGTCCACTTAAAACAGGACAGTTACGGGGTGTGGAGCTAAGACAAGTTAAGCTGAGGTGTGTACACACTCACATAGCACAGGTTTATAATCAGCCCCTGAATAGGAGTTCAAAGCAGTTGCAAACATAGGGAAACCTATCATGTAATGCATTACTGTGGAGCTTTGTCCCAGAGCTTAGGCAAGTCAATCAAAAAATCTTGGGTGGGTTTATTTTTTGCGTTTTTGTAAACAACAACAACAATTTTGGGGTTTTCCTAAATAAAGCTCAACAATTTCGGTGGTTTCTTTTTAAAAAGCTCAAAAATTTGGGGGTCTTCCTAAAAGTACACTGAACAACTTTCGGGGTGTCCTGGTTTTTACTTTTTGAAACATGACAACCCTATTTATGGTGTGCACAGCAAGGGAAACTTGAAATGTAGTGGGGGAAATGACCTTCCTGTGTTTCAAACTACTAAAGCAGGCATCCCCAAACTTCGGCCCTCCAGATGTTTTGGACTACAATTCCCATCATCCCTGAGCACTGGTCCTGTTAGCTAGGGATCATGGGAGTTGTAGGCCAAAACATCTGGAGGGCCGCAGTTTGGGGATGCCTGTACTAAAGTGTAGGTGCCCTCATTGGCTCACTGGAGGAGTCTTAGACCCAGGGTTCTTTGGGGGAAATGAAATACTTTCAAGGTGCTTCAAATGCACCTTGTGTAGATGGAGCTGGCAACTGTATTGTGTGATGTGAGTGAACATAGAATCAAGCAATTGAGGAGCTGGAAGGGACCTCCCTTAAATGCAGGAATCACAGCTGAAGAATCCTTGACATATGGCCAATGATGCATGCTCAGGAATAAAATAAGGAGAAACTTCTTGTTTCAAAAGCTGGTGGGAAAGGAAGCTGTGGTTTTGGGAAGGACAAATTCTAGGCCAGATTCCAAAATCTGCCCAAACTCTGAAGACCTACCCCACCCCCAAGTCTGTCCCCAATTGCTCCCTCTTGCATTAGGGATCTGTCTTCCAAGCCCCACATGGCTACCACGAAGGGGGATGAAGAACTGGTGCAGCTGATTCTGAAAGCCTGGCGAGACCCCCAAACTGGCCTGGACAGCGCCACGGAGGGCCAGTACGAAGTGTTCCTCTCCTTCCCTGACCCAGAGAAACCCAACTCTGTGGCTGTGGGTGAGTGCTAGGTAATGGGGTGTCATGCGAAATTTATGTTAGGCCCATTATCAGCGAGGCCCGCATCACGTATGCAAGAATGCAACCTGACCACCCAACTGGTAAGAACTAGTCAAAGAGGAACCGAACGGCTCACTGTCAAAGTGAACAGCAACTCCAGATATGGTACAGTGGAACCTCGGTTTATGAACACCTCGGTTTATGAATTTTCGGTTTATGAACACCGTGGACCCATCTGGAATGGATTAATTCATTTTCCATTACTTTCAATGGGAAAGTTCGCTTCGGTTTATGAACGCTTCAGTTTATGAACAGACTTCCGGAACCAATTACACCCATGCTTCAGTTTATGAACGCTTCAGTTTAAGTACTCCGCGGACCCGTCTGGAACGGATTAATCCACTTTCCATTACTTTCAATGGGAAAGTTCGCTTCAGTTTATGAACACTTCAGTTTAAGTACTCTGGAACGGATTAATCCACTTTCCATTACTTTCAATGGAAAAGTTCGCTTCAGTTTATGAACGCTTCAGTTTATGAACAGACTTCCGGAACCAATTGTGTTCATAAACCGAGGTACCACTGTACTGTACAAGGAGGGTTTTAATACGTACAGCTAAAATAAAATAAAATGGGTTGAGTAAGTGCTTTCAAGGGTTGTGGTCGGATGAGAGATGGTGGGATCTGGGGGTGGCAGGAGGCAGTTGGGAAGAGAACAAACAGCTAAGATGATGTATATTTCCTGTATAGTGTGTGCCCTAATGGGAATGCTCTCTTGGACTAAGCAGGGTGTCAGGCTTCGGGAAATCGGCTTCCTCCCCTGTGGCATTAAATAAGCAGATCAAACAAAAGGAAATTTTTACCAGTTAGTTTTTTTTAATAAACATGGTGAGAGACAACAGAAAGCATCTCCCTAGAATGGCGGTGCTCCCAATTAAGGCTTCCTCCCCTCCTCCGTCCCTATTAATCTGTGTCACTCCTATTTCTTGTAATCTGAGTTTGTACCCTCTGCACTTTCTGTTCTAACACTCTCTGAGCTCCCCATGTCTTTGGGGATGGGGTGGGGAGGTGGATGCTGCCCACAGACTGTGAATCTGTTAACCCTCTCTCTTCCAGTGTTTCTTTACCAAGCTGTTCCCCATCCAGTATTTCCCAGCTTCTGCCTTCTGAACTATGCTCCTCTGCAAACCACTGTTCCAAATCTATACTGTCCTCCGGCTCCTGGGTCAGGGTCAGGGGGAGGGGGCGGCTCCCACCATCCCTCCTCAGTGCAGCCCTCCTCAGCACAGTCCCTGATAGAGGGTAAAAACCAAAGCCAGCCAATGAGTTTTCAGAGCATATGTTTGGAATTGGGGAAAGAAGACAAATTTGTGGGCCAAAACTTGGACACCAGGAAAAGGTGTGGGAATGAGTGACGGTTGAGAGAGGAAACCACTGAAGGGAGAGGGTGGGGATACCTGCTATGGATGCTCTGATTAGACCCTCTTCTTCTTCATACCAGTGATGGAAAATGGCAGCCAAGCCTTTATCTCCCAGGAGACAGAGAAGAATCTGACTGCGGACCAGGCTGACAGAGACGTTGTGAAGCCTTATGCAGCTTACGCACCTCCAGGGAACCCCAAGGTGCAAAGCAAGGGCGTGGCCCTTTATCCTCCCTTATCTCTGATATCTTTATCTTATCTTCTGCTTGGAGTTTGCCCTTTTGATGGGCCAATCAAAGACACCACGTGATCCTTGGGGGGCCTTGCCCTCCTAGTTGCGTTGTGTCTCCAACAGACAGAGGCATCACACAGGCCATATACCTTCGGAGCACATTCAAAGTACATTTTCCACCTCAAATAATTCTGGGCCTTGTAGTTTGTTCAGGAATTATGACTCTGCGACGGGCAAGCTACAGCGCCCAGAATTCTTTGAGGGAAAGGATGTGCCAGGGGGAGATCCCAAATCTTCAGCCACCCTTTAAATGTCTGTGATGACAGTTCTATCTCTTTGTGTAGCAGCGTCAAAGGATGATTTCAAGGTGTAAACCCCTCATATTTCATATCCTCTCCTTTCCAGAGAGGGGAAGTGTGAGTTGGCAGCTAAGACATCCACCTTTTTCAGTGTTTTAATGACACCGCCCAGGAAATCTGGAGTAACAGACATTGGAAGAAGTCTGCTTCAGGTCCCTCTAGGGATGGGTGGTTTGAGAGGGTGTGGGGCCTTGCCTTGTCTGAGCAAGCAGGGATTTGAAGAGAATTTACAAAATGAGACCATTGTGGTGTTGTATGGTCTCCGTTTATGTGCTTCATTTTTTTTTTAAAAAAAAGCTTGCAGGATAGGCTCCCAACAACACAGGCCTCTATGTGGTGAGGTCACCCTTATTGATTATGATGATGATTTACCTGCCCTTCACCCTAAGATCCCAGGGCAGGTGACATCAATTTAAAAAATAGTAGTAAAAACAATTAAAAACAACTTACAATCACAGAAGCAAGGTGGATAGATCCTAAAAATATGCATCTCAAGTGTCAAAGAAAGAGGCACATATTCAGCATTTTCCAGAACCTGCCAGGCACACCTCTGTGGGGAGGAGTTTAGGGGCCACCACAGAGAAGTTCCAAAATGTCTCTTTGTGTAATCTATCGTATATTCTGGCGTATAAGACGACTGGGCATATAAGACGACCCCCAACTTTTCCAGTTAAAATATAGAGTTTGGGATATACTTGCCATATAAGAAATACGACCCGGCGTATAAGACGACCCCCGACTTTTGAGAAGATTTTCCTGGGTTAAAAAGTAGTCTTATACGCAGGAATATACAGTATCTTGTTATGATGCCTGCAAAAGTATATTCAGCTTTCTGTCTTTGTTCTGTGATTCTTTATCGTTTTTCTTGTTTGTGTGGCATTGTTTTTGAAAACTCAGTAAGCACTTTTAAAAAGCAACAACTACCCTCTCTCTCTCTCTCTCTCTCTCTCTCTCTCTCTCTCTCTCTCTCTTTTTTAAAAAATCATTCCAGGGGAAACTGGTCTATGCCAATCAAGGCAAAATGAGTGACTACGAATACCTGGTCCAACAGGGCATTGATCTCAATGGCACCATCGCCATAACTCGCTACGGGGGTGCTGGCCGCGCAGACAAGGTAAACTGGGAGCTGTTCCTGTTCCCAACCTTCAACTTTTGTGGGACATTTTGAAAGAACAATGCTCAAATCCGAAGTAGGGCTATACTGTATCTTTCTTAGGCCAACCAAGATGCTGCAGAATAATGAGGAAGTTTTTGAGCTCTCTCTTCATCAGGCAAGATGTTCTGCAAAGCTGGGGATGGGGAGGGAAAATGCTGGAGGATGTTGTTATTTAGTCTTTTTTTTAAAAAAACAATAACAACAGCCCTACCCTTCACCATCAGGTCTCTGGACATGTTACAGCACTTAAATTCAGTATCTAAAACAGTTGAAAGCAAATTACAGTCACAGTCCAATTCCTGGAATGCAGGAACCCCAGCTAAATAATCCCTAACATACGGCCAGCCAACCATACGCCAGAGAGCCAGTGTGGTGTAGTGGTTAAGAGCAGTAGACTCGTAATCTGGTGAACCGGGTTCGATTCCCCGCTCCTCCACATGAAGCTACTGGGTGAAATTGGACTAGTTACACTTCTCTGAAGTCTCTCAACTCCACTCACCTCACAGAGTGTTTGTTGTGGGGGGAGGAAAGGAAAGGAGAATGTTAGCCGCTTTGAGACTCCTTAAAGATAAAGGGACCCTTGACCGTTAGGTCCAGTCGTGAACGACTCTGGGGTTGCGGCGCTCATCTCGCTTTACTGGCCGAGGGAGCCGGTGTACAGCTTCTGGGTCATGTGCCCAGCATGACTAAGCCGCTTCTGGCGAACCAGAGCAGTGCACAGAAACACCATTTACCTTCCTGCTGGAGCGTGCTTTTGAACTGCTAGGTTGACAAGAGCAGGGACTGAGCAACGGGAGCTCACCCCATCGTGGGGATTCAAACTGCCGACCTCCTGATCAGCAAGCCCTAGGCTCTGTGGTTTAGACCACAGCGCCACCCGCGTCCCTTGAGACTCCTTAGGGTAGTGATAAAGCGGGATATCAAATCCAAACTCTTCTTCTTCTCTCTTTAAAAGCTTCCAGTGAAGGAGAGTCTACTACCTTCCAAGGAAGCCTCTCTAACAGCTTTTACCGCCAGAAAGTTATTCCAAATGCTTAGCTGGAATTTCCTTTCTTATCGTTTGAATCCATGGGTTGGGTCTTCTGCTGACCTCTCTGGTCCCTGATGCACAAACATATCTGTCTGGTTCTTGCCTCGACAGGCCATCAACGGTGCCAAATTTGGCGTGGTTGGGGTGGTGGTGTACACCGACCCTGGGGACATCAATGACGGCAAGGCTTCAGCAACAGAGACGTACCCCTATTCGTGGTACCTGCCCCCCTCGGGCGTGGAGAGGGGTTCCTATAGCAACCACTTTGGAGACCTGCTGACTCCTTATTACCCAGCCAAAGGTGAGGTGGTTGGGGTGGATCAGCAAACACGATTTTAATGTATACGCAAGAATCTGTGTTTTGGGGTGGGGTGGGGGAGAGAACCAAGAGCCCACATGCCAAGCAGACCTTATATCCAGCAAGCAAGGAGGAGAGAGCATCAAAGTTCTTTTCATGCCAGGGAATCCAACCAGACCCAGCAGGGAAACAGCTTTTAAGTGCTCCATCTTGCTTGGTGGGGCAAGGCCAGCTCATCACACAGGCTCTGTGAAGCTAGAGATGCTCGCACGGGAGTTTGCAGGAACTTAGCCCCGCAAGATATTGTGAGAACATCCCAGAGCCAACACACAGAGCAGGCTTTGCCCCACAAGCAAGCTTAAAAGTTCTTTACATGCCACTGGGTAACCCCAAGTAGACCTGTTGCAAAAAAGAGCTTTTAAGCTCTCCTCCTTCCTTGGATCTAACTTGTGCAAGTGGAAATAATGGACGAGCCCTAAGATGCGACCGATTGTCCTGTACAGAGAAGGCTCCTGCCTGATTTCAACAGCCCCAGTGTGGAGTGTGGGAGGGCCCTAACATCATTTGAAACAATCCCATCTTTCTTCCCTTCTCCTCCTCTCTGCTTGCAGGTTTCACTTACAGGATTCCGGAGGACCAGATCACAGGGATCCCTCCCATCCCCACCCAGCCCATTGGCTTTGAGGATGCCAAAACGCTTATCTGGTGGGTGGTAACTGTGGAGGAGGCGTTTGATGGGAGGGGGTAATGGGAAAGGAAGGCTGGGGTGTGCAAGGGAAGGGGGGGTGTAGGGAAGCTCAGACTTGGAGGGAAGAGCGTAAAATGAAATCCCACACTGATCAGAAGATGCTTAAAAATCTAGGTTTTGAGATTTTAAAATTCACACTTCAGAATTCAGTTTGAGGGGCAGTTTGGGAGGGGGGGGCAACGAATCTCGATTCTTGTTGGCTGGTCTTTAGGGAAAAAATGGTTAAGTTCCAGAATATCATCCCCCCCCCCTTCCAAACCCCTCCCTTCATATTCAAGGAAGCTGCCATCTGCACATGTGCAATGGCTGTCTTGAATGTATACACCTCAACTTAACTGCAAAGTGAATGCAGCTTATGTTTTCAAATCAGATGGAAGCTGGTTTCGGGGGGAATGCACCCGACAGGAGCATTTCTCAAGAAATTGTGACTAACATAGTTTGTGCCCCGTATACACCCATTCAACCGCATTGATCTGTGGAACTGGCACTGTTCAACGTGCCACATAATACCCATTCTGCATTTGTAAGAAATCAATCTTTCAGTGTGGCACCACCTTCACTGTGGAACTCCCTGTCTGTTGAAGCTGCCTTCACTGTATTCTTTTGGGTGCCTGCTAAGAACATTTTTGTTTACACAAGCCTGCCCAGACGTTTAGAAAGCTGATGCGAGTTTTAATCTGTTTTCAGTCTGTTGCCTTTTTAACTTTTCAAAAGCCTTACATTATTTTTCTCATTGATTAATTTTATTGTTTTAGCTTTTTTTTGTAAACCACCTTGAGGTTTCTAAAGTAATGCTTTAGTAAGTAAGTAAGTAAGTAAGTAAGTAAGTAAGTAAGTAAGTAAGTAAGTAAGTAAACAACAGTGGGAGCACACTAGAACCAGAATAAGTGGAAATGTGTACCCAACCAAGAAAATAGAAGAGATGTGAGCTGGGGGCTAAGTCTTCTGGGATGGCAACAGAGAAAGGGCAGCATTCACCCTTCACCCTCCTGTCTTGCACTTGCAGTAACCTGGCTGGCAACCCTGTGGCAGAGGCAGCTTGGCAGGGAGCACTGGGCTGTGTCTACCATCTTGGACCAGGATTCAGACAAGACGGGCTGTTCTCCAATGCCAGGTGAGGGATGATGATGCACAAATCGGCCAGTCTCAACCCCCCCCCCCAGTATTCAGTTGAGCTTCTTCTACTATACGCAGTTTTGAATGCAGTTTCACTTGACATCAGTAACTTTCAGTAATTTATGGATTTGATTGCACATGTTATCCTAGCGTACACATGCCCTCCCCGCACATTTTTGGTTAGTCGGAGAACTTCAGCGCAACATTCCAAGAAGGGCAAACTTCAAACGAAAGCTGGGCTTTGGTTCCTGCGAATGAGGATAGGGCTTCCTATTAAAATGCAAATGGAACCAGGTTATCCCCTGTGCCTCCATGAGGTATCCATGGAGGGTCATAGACAATGCAAGGGAGGTTTGTCTATATCTTTATGCAGCAGGCTGAAATGTTCTTCTTCAGCCAGGCCAATTAATAGTCTTCAGTCTTTTAAATGTGTTTGTGGGATGAAGGGGTTATTTGTTTTGTATTTCTTCTATTTATTTGTGCTTTTACCTTGTATTTTTATCTCGTCACTGAGATCATAGAAACTTAGAGTTGGAAGGGGCACCAAGGGTCATATATTCCGACCCAGTGCAGGTAAAAAGGTAAAAGGTAAAGGACCCCTGGACAGTTAAGTCCAGTCAAAGGCAACTATGGAGTTGCAGCACTCATCTGGCTTTGAGGCCAAGGGAGCCAGCGTTTGTCCACAGACAGCTTTCTGGGTAATGTGGTCAGCATGACTAAACCACTTCTGGCACAATGGGACACCATGAAGGAAACCAGAGTGTACGGAAACGCCGTTTACCTTCCCGCCACAGTGGTACCTATTTATCTACTTGTGCTGGTATGCTTTCGAACTGCTAGGTTGGCAGGAGCTGGGACAGAGCAATGGGAGCTCAGCCCATTGTGGGTATTTGAACCGCCGACCTTCCAAATGGCAAGCCCAAGAGGCTCAGTGGTTTAAACTGAGCCACCTGCTACAAATGCAGGAATCTCAGCTAAAGCATCCATGACAGATGACTACCCAACCTCTGCTGAAAAACTCTCCAAGGAAGGAGAGTCCACAACCTCCTGGGGGAGACTGCTCCACTGTCGAAAGGCTCGTACTTACGATCTTATGATGAAGGGTGGTATATAAGTCTAATAAAACAAACAAACAAACAAACAAACAAACAAACAAACATGAATCCTACTCAGGGTAGAGCTATTTAAGTTAAAAGGCATTACTGTACTAACTTAGGTCCATTAATTCCAATGCGTCTATTCAGAGTTGCACTTGGTTGGAGGCAACCCAGGGCCTCTCCTCTCTACCCTGCTGCTGCGAAGCAGGAAGCTCCAGTGATATGAGAAGCCCAGAGCCAAATCGCCCGTATAAATGTATAAATTGTGTAATTGGGCGACTGAACTTGCTTCTCTTTTGTTTGCCTAGTGAGGTCCAGGTCAGCGTCCATAACTACAGAAGGATCAACACATCTTCCAATGTGATGGGACTGATAAGAGGAAGTGTAGAGCCTGGTGAGTTGCCCTGGGCAAAGAGATGCTTGGGGAGGGGCATGGGGGCACAGAGGGAGGCAGGATCATCCTTCTGGCGGTGATGGTCCACTCCTAGGGCAACCAAAAGGGGATGGAGCAACTCACCTACGAGGAAATGTTGCGGTATTTGGGAATTTCCAGTGGAGAGGAAGAGGCAACGTGATAGAAGTTTATGAAAACTACGTGTTTCTCCTAAAATAAGACGGTCCTCAAAAATAAGCCATGTCAGGCTTTTCGTTAGTAGAATAAATATAAGACATCCCCCGAAAATAAGCCGGGGGTGGGAGCCGCTTGGCTGCAGGTGAAGCCTGGGATCTGCGTGGGCGACTGGGGGCGAACACCCTGAGCACTGCGGCGGTGGCGAAGAGGCGCCCGATCAGCCCGCTTCTCAGCTGATCGGGCGCCTCTTCGCTACCGCCGCAGCCCTCAGGGCGCTCGTCCCCAGTCGCCCACGCAGATCCCGGGCTTCTCCTGCAGCCGCAGCTGCCTCTCACCAGGCTCTTCGCGCTGCGCTGTGCTCCCCGAAGCGGCTCCCGTGCAGCCGCCTCTTGCCGCGGGGACCGTGCAGCCGCTTGGACTTGGATCGGATTTCACAGCGTGAGTAGGCACCGGGCGGGGCGTGAGTGTAGCTTTCGCGCATTTTCCAGCCCAAGTGCCGGCGGAGAACATTAGCTGCGAATGGACAATCGCTGCCTGCCTCCTGGCGCCCTATCAGTCAGCCCCGTGTGCTGCGCGCGAGAGCTGAGGGCTGTTGCCTGCCGGCGGCGCGAGACCTTAGGGGAAAAGAACAGACAGCTCGGCTCGCTGTGCACAAAGCGAGGGCGGCGGGTGGGAAGGGGAGAGATGTGTGGGGAGAACCCTTTCGCTGTTTGGAGCAAGAGGGGATGTATGGAGGTGTACTGCGGAAAAGGCAGCTGCTGTCGCCGCCTTTCCATACTCCTTTCTGTGCAAAGGGAGAGCAGGTTTCTTACAGCCGCCGCGTTTCTTTGGGCATTGCTTACGAGCGCCGAGAAAGAGCCCTGTGTCATCCTCAGCAGAGCAGAACAGACAGTGCTGGCTAAGAGAAAAATGACTCGCGGTGCCCTTGTTGCGCCCAAAGTTATTGCTCTTGTGAGTCTCTCCCCCCTCCGCAAAGACAGCAAAAAAAAAAATAAGACATCCCCTGAAAATAAGCCGTGGTGTGTTTTTTGGGAGGAAAAATAAATATAAGACGTGTCTTATTTTAGGAGAAACACGGTACACAAGCCATGGAGAATGTGGCAAGAGAAAATTTGGTCTCCCTCTCAGAACTCTAGAACTCGCAGGCATCTAGTGAAGCTGAATGCTGGAAGACTCAGGGAACAGATAAAGGAAAGCCTTTTCTCTACACAGCACATGGTTAAATGCCATGCTTTTCTTCTGGGGGTACTGGCACTGATAAAGATATCTACTCTGATCTAATATTCTTAGCTCCCACTTAGTTAATCCCACTGTCCCCCAGGGGGCGCTCCTGCCCACTTTGGGAGTTGCAGATCCATCCCTTTTCAGGCTCCCGTCAAAACATGTGCCCTTCCATTTTTGCTGAGTTCCTCCTCCTTCCTCTACTAGACCGATACGTCCTCTATGGTAACCACCGGGACAGCTGGGTGCATGGTGCTATCGATCCCAGCAGCGGAACGGCGGTCATGCTGGAGATCAGCCGAGTGCTGGGGAGGATGGTGAAAGAAGGTGAGCTTAGGGCAGGGAGGGGGGATTCTATTTTCTTTGGTGGGGTGTGAAACCTGGCAACTCCAGGGGAAGTTCTGGTAGGTTACGGGCAGAGATGAAGATGCAATCCAGTGAGGCCAGATGCAGAAGTAGGTGGAGATAACTATGTTTGCAAACTAGGCAGCATCCCAGCTAGTCATTTTATTTATTGCATGTACATCCTACCTTTTTCTCCAAGGAGCTCCATGTGGCTCGCATGATTCCCCACTCCTCATTTAATCCCCACAACAACCCTGTGAGGAAGGTTAGGCTGCGAGGTGTGGGGTGGGTTTTAATAGGTAGGAGAGGATATATTAACTGCTCTCTATCCCTCCAGACACCCGCATGCGTGGGTTGAACAGAGTTTCAAAATCCCATCCTTGACAGAAAACTGTTAGGCTGTAAAACCTTGTTTTGAGCAAAATTCAGTTATTAAGTAAGCTGGCTCTCCCTTTCTAACCCTACTTAACAAAGATTCAGGCAACAACTTGGGAAGCAAGTTTAAAAATATAATTTGCTTACAATCTTGCATTAGTTCACAGCAAAGGCAGCAGTAAAAACTATGCAGGCAAAATACTTATATTTACAGGGCCTAAACCTTGAGCAAATGGAGGGATGTCTGCATCCAACGCTGGCAAAAGGGAGAGAGAGAGAGAGAGAGAAACAGGAAATACCAATGTACTCCTTCCTCTCAAGGAGAGGAGGGGAAATGACATCACACAGAGCCCTCTCTGTCAATTCTATCTCTATGGTCTTGGGCAGTGTTTCCCAACCAGTGTGCCTCCAGATGTTTTGGGACTACAACTCCCATCATTCCTGACCACTGGTCTTGCTAGCTAGGGATGATGGGAGTTGTAGTCCCAAAACATCTGGAGGCACACTGGTTGGGGCACACTGGTCTTGGGTATCTGCCTATCAGCAGTACAGCTCCGTGGTATTCACCTCTTCTCATGCTAACTAGCAAGAATATGTATCTGTTAGGTTGGGCTCCGATTTCCCACAGGAGGCAGGAACGTGCCCAATGTCTCTCAGAGAGGTTCATGGCCAAGTGAGGATTTGAACCCTGGTCTGTCCCAGGTCCTAGCCTGACGCTCTAGCCACAACACCACACAGAAGGAGAAGCAGGATATGCAAAAGCAGCCAAGGAGAGCAAGGAGCAGGACTGGCAAGGGGTGTGTGTATCTTGGAGAGAGTCTCAACTGAGAGCTAAAAAGAGATACCCGTAGGGCTGCATTCAGCCTGTGGGTCTGAGGTGCCTCACCCCTGCTCTAGAGGTGCTCCACCTGCCTCTGATTTGCACCTTCTCATTCAAAGTGTCTAAGAATAATGTGTCCGTTTCTTCTCAGGGAAGTGGCGCCCACGAAGGTCTATTATTTTTGGCAGCTGGGGTGCTGAGGAGTTTGGTCTCATTGGTTCTACAGAGTATACAGAGGTAAGAGGAAAAGAGGTTGGTTGGTTGGATGAATGGATGGATGGATGGATGGATGGATGGATGGATGGATGGATGGAGTAGGTGAGAGAGAGACTGAAGAACAGGTGATTCTGCACTGCACTATGCATTTAATAATAAGAATAATAATTTTATTATTTGTACCCCACACATTCAAAACACAATCCTACCAATTTAAGCAGTCATGGCTTCCCCAAAAGATTCCTGGGAAATGTAGCTTGTTTATTGTGCTGAGATTTGTTCCCTTACAGAGCTGCAATTGCCAGAGTAGTTTAACAATCAACCCCTCTTCCTAAGAAACTCGGGAAATTGTAGCTCTGCAAGGGGAATACAGGTCTCCTTTCAGCAACCTTAACAAACTACACTTCCCAGGAGTCCTTGGGGGAAGCGGCATCTGCATAAAGTTGCATGATTCTGCTTTAAACATATACGGTAGTGCAGATGGGGCTGAGTAGAGGCTGGAAAGGGATCCTAGCTTGGTCGGGTGTTTTGTTGTTTATATTTGTGTTCAGGGGGCTTATGTACTTCAGTTCCCAAAACGTCTGACCTCAGAGTCAGGAATTGGGCTGATGCAAAGCAAACCGCCTTTTATTCTTACTATGACCCAGAATAGGAATGGGGGAAAGGCAGACTGGAATCTGCCGGGTGACTTGTAGTTGATTACCAAAGGTTTGACTCCCAATAGTTTAATGCTAATATAGCAAACAACACCCACACATTTCCCGCAACTGCCCCTTCCCTCTGGCAAATTAGGCTGCTGAAAAGAAGCTTGGGTTGAAAGCAGGAATGGATTTGGGGGCAAAAGGATCTGGTCCTGAAAACGAATCCCTGATAGTAGAGAGCCTCTCTCTTTTGTAAGCGCTCGTGACGACTTTGTGGTCCTCGACATGCACCATGGGGGTTGTGAGGGGGTGGGCTGGAGATCCCACACTTCCGCAGAAGTTTCTTTGCTTATCACACCTCTCTCGGCCGCACAGGAATTTTATAGCAAGCTGCAACAGCGCAGCGTGGCCTACATCAATGTGGACATTGCAGTCTTTGGTAAGCTCACCTCACCTTTCCACACTTTCAAGCTGCACTGAGTGACTTATAAAGCTCCCCCTAATGCTTCTCTTTCTCCTTTGACAGCCAACGCCACCTTGAGGGCTCAAGGAACGCCACCTGCGCAGAGTGTCATCTTTGCAGCTGCCCAGCAGGTAACTTGAAGAGAATGGAAAGTCAACTCTAAAAGAACAGTCTCTGTGTAGGAGACATGTTCTCGGTTTATTTTTCAGGGAAACAAAGGCTATCGGGAGTCACTGGCATTACATTCGCAAAACCGGAGGAACAATCATGAGCGCCACACTCATTTTATTAGGGGGAAAAGGGACGGCAGCGGTCAGTCACACCTGCAGCAAGCTTGCAAATCAAAATAATGAAGTCAACCCAGTTTTGCAGCCTGAAAGGGGTCTTGGGCTTCTGAGCATCCTTGCAGAAGTGAGACCGCTAAAGGCCAGCCTCCTCCCTAAGATGGGTTGTCATAAAATCTGTTCGGTTTCCGATGTCAGGGGCCCTCGTTTCCCTCGTAGGTGAAAACCGCAGCTGCAGCTTCTTCCCCGTCAGTCTATGAGAACTGGAAGCAACACTTCAGCCGAAACAGTTCAGTCTATGGCATCATCCCCAGGTAAAGCGATGCTGTGAATGTTTCCCTTTCTTAATAGCCCGTGGACCCCCTCACATTCCTCTAACCAGTACCTGACCAGGTGTGTGGATGGGAACCACTGGCTCCCCAGAAGCAGCTGAACTACAACTCCCATCATCCCTGCCCACTGGCCATGCTTGCTGGGAGCTGTACTTTTTCTCCTTTTTCAATCACTTTAATGTATATATACTAATATTTATTTACAAAGGTGGTCCATTTTAGTGTTTCATTTTTACAAAAAAGTTATATGGGTTGTACCCAGCTAAGTTCTACTCAGCTTACTGATATAATAGACTTAAATTCATCAAGCCCATTGATTTTGAGTAGGACTTCGCTGGGGAGAACTCCTGGTTAAGGGGTGTATGATATATTCTCTAATATTTATTTATAAAGGGGGCATTTTTTAAAAAAAAATGAATATAGATATAGATATATAGGCATTGCTGTTTATAACTGACCAACCTGCAGTGGGGGGGGATTGTGGGTTTGTTTCTGAGGGTTCTGTGTTCGAGTCTCTGCTTCAAAAGATGCCCCCCCCCAACTTACTGTCTTCCTCCTCCATTCAGCTTAGGATCTCTGGGTGCTGGAAGCGATTATGCCTCTTTCATTCATTACCTGGGCATCACATCCATGGATATTGCTTACACCTACGACCGGGTAAATTGTAGCCCCGCACTAGTTGGAATGGCCAATGGTCAAGGGGCAAAGAGAGCTGGGAGATCCAGCAACAGATTTCCCCTCTCTCTGATCAGTTTTTTTTTAAATTTATTGATTCAAAGTGTTCTTCTCCTGCTGTTCAAGAGGATCTCCTTGTAAAGCAGCAACCACAATTAATCAACTTATCAATAAACAGTAATAATGCAAAAATAAACACATCACAGTGGAACACTTTACATTTTAAAAACACCCCAAAGCTTAAAAAAAATCAGTTCCTAAAGAACAGGTGTCAGCAGGTACAATCTATAAACCAGAATCAACACTGTCTAATAAATCCCTCTCATCTATCAGATTTAGACACCTCTTAAGATATCACAACCAAATTTTGTGTGATTGTTCCTGAGATCAAGGAGCGGGATTTCCTTTATGGTTCGAAGCCATTGGATGCCATCTTGGATCAAGGCTGACTAAGCCTTTCAAAACTGCCCTGATTTTAACCACGGATTTGAAAACTGACCTGATTTCTTTTGGTTTCTTAGAATTCCCAAGCAATGCTGGGGGGCAAGGCCCCTACTAACCACATGATTTGGCCTTCCCTTCTTTCCTTTGCCTAGACCAAGACTTCGGCCCGTATCTATCCAGCTTATCACACAGCCTTTGACACCTTTCACTATGCACAGAATTTCATTGACCCAGGTGAGGGTGGAGCATAGAGAGTCAGCGAGAGAGTAAATCAGGGTTTGTTAAGGGTGCTGGGAATTGTAGCTCGAGGGGGGCGGGACACCACAGTTCCCAGGATTCCTTGAGGAAAGTCCTGTGCTTTAAAGGGATGTTGTCTGTGCAGCCTAGAACTTCTCAGGCTGCCTTTTGCTTCTGGGGCAATGGTTGGCAGCCATGAGAGCTACCTCGTGTTTATCTGTTGGCTTGCCTTAGCTGAATTTAAAGTACAGCGGTACCTTGGTAGTCAAACTTAATCCATTCTGGGAGTCCGTTCAACTCCTGAAACCGTTCGAAAACGAAGGCGCGGCTTCCGATTGGCTGCAGCAGCTTCCTGCACTCAATCGGAAGCCACGTCGGATGTTTGGCTTCCGAAAAACCTTCGCAAACCGGAACACTCACTTCCGGGTTTGCGGCGTTCGGGAGCCGATTTGTTTGGGAGCCAAGCCATTCAAATTCAAATTGCAGGGGCAGAGGAAGGGGGCGATCTGCCCCGGGTGTCATCACTGGGGGGGGGGCGACATTCGGTGCATTGCCCCCCCCGCAACTCCCAAACGTACCCCGAGCTGTCGAGGGAAGGGGTGGGCCTATGACAAGGTTGTTTTGACAGCTCGGGGGAGACTTGAGAGTTGCGGGCGGACGCCACACCATTGCCCCCTGCTCCCAGGCTGCTTCCTGGGGTGGGGGGAGAAAGCCTCCCCCAAGCTGTCAAAAGGAAGAGGGAAGGGAGGAAGGCTACTGGCAAGGCAGCGCAGCTCCCTCCCCCGCCTGCCCAGGAAACAGCCTGCCATGGGCACCTAGCTCCACCCCCCATGGGCAGCTTGCCCCCTGGGATGTTCGCCCCGCCCCCATGGCCCTGCCCACAGGTGCACAGCATGTGCGCCGCTCCGGGTTCTGGAGCAGCTAGCTCCGCCTCTGTCGATTTCAGCATGCTTAAGAGCATAACGTTCGCACCTTAAAGGGTCAATAGCTGACCAGGGTACTATCTGTTTCTGTGGAGGGCAGGAGCCAACCCTGCTTTTGCAAAACAGCGTAAAAGCTGTTTGACGCCGGAACGGTCTCCCTTGGGAGGTGGTGGACTCTCCTTCCTTGGAGAGGTTTCTAAGCAGAGGTTGGATGGCCATCTGTCTTGGATGCTTTAGCTGAGATTCCTGCACTGTAAGGGAGCTGGACTAGAGGAAAGGGTCCCTTCCAACTCTACGGTTTCATGAGAGAGAGAAATCCCTGGGACTGTACTCGCTAAGTCCACTAAGGTTGGGCACCACTAAGGTTGGGCACAGGCCGGTTTGTGCTGCTGCTGCTGCTGCATCTGAGGAAATTCTCCTGCCCCTTCCCAGGGTTCACCAGCCACCAGACTGTGGCACGGACAGCTGGCAACGTGCTGATGCGCCTGGCAGATGCCTTGATCCTGCCGCTCAACGTGAGCGACTACGGCGAGACGCTGCAACAGATGTACAGTGTTGCCAGAGAGGCGTTCCAGGCAGACCTGACCCATCACAACATCTCGCTTGGTGAGACGGGTGGGAATGTGCGGGATTACAGGCTGGGTTAGTGGGCAGGTGGGCAAGTGGCCGGCAGGTAAGATCGCCAGGTGCAAAAGAGCATAAGGGGCCAGCCAGCCTTTCCTCCCCTTCGTTAGGGGCTGTGTGTGTGGCAATTAGGGGTCATTAACTCGGATAAGGACGGGGGTTTATGACATAAAACACCCATGTGGGGAAATTAATAAAAGAATCGGCTGGATCCCTAGATCAGGCATAGGCAAACTCGGCCCTCCAGATGTTTTGGGACTGCAGCTCCCATCATCCCTAGCTAACAGAACCAGTGGTCAGGGGTGATGGGAATTGTAGTCTCAAAACATCTGGAGGGCTGAGTTTGCCTTACAGTGCTTCCCCTCTCTGACCCTCTCGCAATGAGCAGACCACACACCATTAGTAAGTTTAAATGCTTTACTTACAAAGCTCCAAAGGGTCGGATTCATGTGTTGTTCCATGCAGCAGCATGAAGAACACAGGTAGAAATATTGGGGTGTGAAATACCTCTAAGCACATGGTCTGAGTTTGTAAAGGGCAAGCTCAGGCACATCCTATCATCCTATCTCCTTGGTGAGTTCACATGGTGAAAGCAGAGCAAACAAAGGAGGAAACTTAACTTCCTTCCTTCCAGGTGACGGCTTGACCTAACTGAGTGTAGGAACACACTTCTGTGTTCTTAACCCCTTCATGCATTAACTCCTTCATGCAAGCCCCAAAGCTTGCTGGTATATTTGACTGCAATTTCCCACAGTTTATAGGGCTGAAGTTTAGCCGCTAAACTGAACACCACTGCTTAGGAATAGTAGGCTGCAAACGGAACTATGGGCTTATCTACTCAGGGCAGGAGTTAAACCTGACCCTTAGCTAAACCCTTAAAGGCACTGATCTGTTTTGCTCTTTTGCCCTCCAGACCCACTCTGGGCTGCAATAGACCGTTTCCAGGCTGCTGCTGGTGGTCTTAACCAGCGCATAGCAAACCTGAGGGAGGAAGCAAACCCCAGGTGAGAGTCTCCTCTTCTGGGAAACTTTGTACTATACATGCATATAGAAGTATTTGAATATGGCAGATTTATATAGTAATCTAGAGTGTACAAGTTGTCTCATATCCACCAATCCAAATAACCCAGTGATGCTGCCCCCTGGCCAGTCAGTAAGAGATGTTATGGGGCAGGGGCTTATTGGTGGTGTCTCCACATTTGTGAAATTTGTGCTCTCAGGAAATGTGATTCACCTCTTGAGATTTTTTAAATGTGTGTTTCAGTGTGCATTTGATTTAGTTGCTGTGATCCGATTACTCATTCTGGGCGGCTTCCAGCAAAATATTAAAATACTGTACAATAATTCATAAAATATTAAAAGCTTCCCTAAACGGATATCTTCTAAAAGTCAGATAGTTGCTTATTTCCTTGACATCTGATGGGAGGGTGTTCCACAGGGCGGGCACCACTACTGAGAAGGCCCTCTGCCTGGTTCCCTGTAACCTCACTTCTCGCAGTGAGGGAACCGCCAGAAGGCCCTCGGAGCTGGACCGCAGTGTCTGGACAGAACGATGGGGGTGGAGACACTCCTTCAGGTATACTGGGCCAAGGCCGTTTAGGGCTTTAACAGTCAGCACCAACACTTTGAGCCAATGTAGGTCTTTCAGGACTGTTGTTATGTGGTCTCAGCGGCCACTCCCAATCACCAGTCTAGCTGCCGCATTCTGGTGTCTAGTGGCAGAGAGTTCCACAGGACTGAGCCAATGACACCAACTTGGGGAATGACCAACAACACCCCTGCAGATGATCTCTGGGATTAAGCTGGGACAGAAAGATCAGGCGGTTGCTGAGGAACCCTCGACCGTAGTCGTTCAGGGCTTTGTAAGTTAATACAGGGACTTTTATCCTGGCTTGGTGGTAGGTGAGAAGCCCATGCAGCTGTTTTAACAAGGATGCCATGTGCTCCCATCAGGTCAGGGGCTCCCAGCAGCAGTCTGGTTGCTGCATTCTGCAACACCTGGAGCTCCCAAACCAGGCCCAAGGGCAGCCCCACACAGAGCACATTGCAGTAGTCCTGCCTCAAGGTTACCTATGGATGGATTACAGTGATCAGGCTATCTCTGTCCAGGGACAGCTGGAGCTGGCAAACCAAACAAAATTGGTAAACAGCACTCCGGGGTAGTGCTTGTTCCTGAGCAATCTTGGCTTTTCACATAGCAAACCAGCTTTGTGAAATTTTGCTGTGGGGCTGACACACTGTATGGTTGTCCCCAAGACTGCTCTGAGCCAGCCCTCTTTCTCCCTCCTCTTTCTCCCCCCCCCAATTTCCCGAAAGCCCCCTGGACGTGCGGATGGTGAATGACCAGCTGATGTTGTTAGAAAGGGCCTTCCTGAACCCCAGAGCCTTTCCGGAAAAGTATTACTACAGGTAAGCAAAACCAACAGACCCACCTTCTGGCTTTCGATGTGGAAATTCACTTGCGGAATTCACTGCCACAAGGTGGCAGTGATGCATAACCATTGCAGGAGAGGGCTTGCTCATGGCTTCCTGGAGCAGCGGTGGGAAACTTGTAGCTCCCCGCATCACTTCAAAAGCCGTTTGCAAGGGATCAGTTCCTATCTGTAGCAAGAGCAGTCTGCCCTCCTCACCCTCTTGGCCACCTGCTGGGTGGGTGGGAGAGAGAGAGAGAAGGGGCTGGCTCTAACCAGTTTTTGCCTGCCTCCTATTGTCTGCAGTCCCACCCACCACCGGCATGCTATCTCTGATTGTTGCTCCCAAGGCGGTTTACATAAACTGTAGAGCAATCCAATGAAAAACATATTTTAAAAAAAGAAATCAGCTAACTTGTTATGGAAGAATGCATTCTTCATTGCCTGCGTAGACCTGGCAGGATAGAAGAGTTTTCAGCAGGTGTTTTAGAAGTTGGCAGAGAAGGCGGCTGCTGAATGTCAAGTGGCAGAGAGTTCCACAGGGCGGGACTGATTACTCTAAAGCCTCGGTTTCTTGTTGCTTTTCCTCATCCAGCCACGTCATCATGGCCTCTCGGTCATCTTCTCTGGCCACCTTCCCAGGACTTGCTGATGCCTACGATAACGCCAAGGAGGACGGCCGGTGGGGTGAGGTTCACAAGCAGCTCACCGTTGTAATCCAAGCGATAGAGAATGCCGCCTCCACCCTGGAGCCTGTGGCTGAATAACAGGGCTGCTAAAATACCAATAAAAACAGTGTCTTCTATTCCTCGCTGACTTGCTTCTCCCACCCTGTTTTTAAAGTGGTTTTGTGGGTCATGGGTTTGCCTTATCATTGTTTTGTTTTTCTTCGATGCCTGTAAGCTACTCGGGGGATGCTGGGAATGGGGCAGCTTGAAAATTGTACCAATAAATAGATAAATAAAGGCTTTGCATTTGCACAACACTTTGAACAATGTTGTAGTTGGTTCACTTACATAGTCTCTGCAATCCTTACGGCAGGGGTGGCTTTATAGCTCAAAAACAGCACTTTGAATTGGACCCGGAAACTAATCGGCAGCCGGTGCAGTTGGGCTTGGATCCGTGTAATATGTTCAAACTGTCTTGCTGTGGTGAGCGATTTGGCCGCTGAATTCTGCACCAGCTAAAGTTTCAGAACCGTCTTCAGAGGCAGCACCATGTACAACATGTTGCAGTAATCTAACCAGGGCCGGATTTAGGTTTGATGAGGCCCTAAGCTACTGAAGGTAATGAGGCCCTTTATATGTCCAGCTGTCCTTTGTCAACAACAAATTGTCGCTTTTTTGTGTTGAATATATGCTAAATAGTAGTTTATGGACCTAATCATAGAATCATAGAATCACAGAGTTGGAAGAGACCACAAGGGCCATCCAGTCCAACCCCCTGCCAAGCAGGAAAAACCATCAAATCATTCTTGACATATGGCTGTCAAGCCTCTGCTTAAAGACCTCCAAAGGAGGAGGAGACTCCACCACACTCCTTGGCAGCAAATTCCACTGTCGAACAGCTCTTACTGTCAGGAAGTTCTTCCTAATGTTTAGGTGGAATCTTCTTTCTTGTAGTTTGAATCCATTGCTCCGTGTCCACTTCTCTGGAGCAGCAGAAAACAACCTTTCACCCTCCTCTATATGACATCCTTTTATATATTTGAACATGGCTATCATATCACCCCTTAACCTTCTCTTCTCCAGGCTAAACATACCCAGCTCCCTAAGCTGTTCCTCATAAGGCATTGTTTAGAGGTATCTAATAGGTATCTAAAGCCATTTGCACACAAAAAATGTATTTTATCAAAATAATTGTTGAACTGAAATACAATTAAGAAGAAGTATATTAATACTGAAATACAATTAAGAAGTATATATACTTTATCTCATATTTTGGAAATGTACATCCAGGTTTTTTTTCCTTTAAATTTTTGGGGGGGCCGCCAAGAGAGTGGGGCCCTAAGCTATAGCTTGTTTAACTTATACATAAATCTGGCACTGAATCTAACCTAGAGGTTACTAGAGAATAGATTACAGAAGTTAAGCTATCCCTTGTCCAGGTAGGGGCGCAGCAGGGCAACCAGTCGAAACTGATGGAAGGCCACCTGAACCTCAAGCGACAGCAAAGGATCCAAAAGCACCCCCAAGCTGTCTACCTGCTCCTTCGGAGGGAGTGCAATCCCATCAAAAGCAGGCAACCTCCCATACTTTTCATCTAGGGAACTGCCCAGAAAGAAAACAAAACCCTAACGAAGCAGACCTTTGTGGCAATTTGAATCCCCGCAATGGAGTGAGTGAGCTCCCATTCCACTGTCCCAGCTCCTGCAGTTCGAAAGCACACCAACGCAAATAGATAAATAGGCACCGCTGCGGCGGGAAGGTAAACGGCGTTTCCACGCGGTCCGGGTTCCGCTACGGTGTTCCGTTGCGCCAGACGTGGTTTAGTCCTGCTGGCCACATGGCCTGGAAAGCTGTCTGTGGACAAACGCCAGCTCCCTCGGCCTGAAAGCGAGATGAGCGCCGCAACCTCATAGTCCCCTTTGACTGGACTTAACCGTCCAAAGGTCCTTTACCTTTTTTTTTGGTGGTAAAGGCCCATTTATCAATCTGGGAAAGCCTATCAGAACAAAATTGCTTTTGATTGTTTCTTGGAAAGGGTTGCTCTTCCACAGACCAGGGCCGCCACCCAAAAGGCCCTGCTCCAAATTACTACACCGGGGCGAACAGAGCCCTGACAGAGCTGCAAATCACCCCTCTCCTCTCATCAGATCAATCATTTGATAAACAGAGAGGAGGCGATAACCCTGACACCCTGCTCCCCATTACTGGATCTGTGCCGACTGGCTGGAGAGGGCAATGTTCCCTCTGTGATAGAGTTCGGGGGGTACTCCCCCCCACCTTTGACTGCACCCAACGCTGGCATGCAGCCCCTGGAGAGTTGACCAAAGGTGAGAAGGGTGGAAGGTTGAATAACTGCCTTTGCCTTACAATAAACCTGTGAGGTCGGCTTGAATTGTTATCCTGTTGAGGAGGGAGAAAATAGCAGCCTGCCTAACTTGGAGTTTTGCAGTGATGGCTCAGTCTTAGCCACTAAGATTAACTGTAAGATTTTTTTTGGGGGGGGGGACATAGAAAGCCAGAAGTGTCCAACAACATCCCCAACCAGAGGGCGGCTGTGTGCACACATCCAGAGTCTGGGAAATGCTAGCAAAGAATAATAGAATTGTAGAGGTGAAAAAGGCTCCAAAGCGTTGTCTTGTCCTACCCCCTGCAATGAAGGAATCGCAGCTAGTCCCCAGAAGCTGGTGCTACTTGGAATAATAATACTACTAATAATAACTGATTATTTATACCCCGCCCACTCTAGGCGGCCTCCAAACAAATATTAAAACCAGTACAGCATCAAACATTAAAAACTTCCCTAAACAGAGCCGCCTTCAGTTGTCTTCTAAAAGTAAAATAATTGCTTATTGCCTTGACATCTGGTAGGAGGGCGTTCCACAGGGTGGGTGCCACTACCGAGAAGGCCCTCTGTCTGGTTCCCTGCAACCTCACCTCTCTCAATGAGGGAAGCTTTGATCCCAGGGGTTTTTCCCCCCAACTCACCCTACCCCTCTGCTCCCCTCGCTTCATCCCCCAACGCTGTGTCCTCTTCCTTGCCAGCTCCCTGGCCCACCCAGTCCCCTGCCTCTGGCCACACAGCTCCTGCCAAGGTCAGCAACTGCCATCACTTAAGTACAGTACAAAACACAGGGGGAGTCAAGCGCTATTTTAAAAAGACCATGGAAGAACATCAACATCCAAGGCACCGGAATGGAAATGAAGTTGGTGATAACAGTGTTGTTTTTTATATACTTTTAAACAATTGATAGAAAGGTTCCATTCTGAAAGGGTCAGTTTACCAGGGTTTTAGTTGGCAAGGACTTTGTACAGGGCGCCATTCCAATACTGCAGAAGTACCTGCTTAGCAAACATCTCAGGGGCCAGGTGAGAGCTCAGGTGATCTCGAGAGATGGGCCAGCTTTGGATTATTATTTTTTAATGTCCCAATAAACTAATAATATTGGCACCTTTTGGTTTCATGTGAGCTCCTGAAAAGGTGACTGCTAATGTATTAAGAAGCTTTACCAGGTGGCAGCTTCGCTGAGATGGCAAATCTGTAACCTGGACCTCACCTTTCATCCTCCACCTGATTTCATCTCTCTGTGGGGCTTGGGGAAAGTGCGGGAAACTTCATTTCGAATCCCCACCAACTCTCAACCATGAAACTCACCTTGGGCCAGTCACTTTCTCTCAGCCTAACCTACTTGCAGGGTTGTTGTCGTGGAGATTAAATGAGGAGGGGGAGAATCACGCAACTCACCTGGAGATCTTTAGACGAAAAGGTGTGAGATAAACAATAAGTAAATAAAGTCGTGCAAATATGTTCTAACAGGCGTAACCACAGATTGCCAGTAAGGTGAGATAACGGCTAGATAAGCTGGTTTTAAAAGGGCAAACCTGTTGCAATCTTCTTGCAACTTCCATTCTATTTGAGGGAGAGACCCACGGGCTTGCTGTGTGCCAAATTCTGTGTAAATATTTTGCACTTTGCGCAATGTTCCTATTCAGACCACCCATGGCATTGATGGGCAACGTGACTCTCCTGATATGCATATCAGAAAAATAAAGTGAGGTCGCTGGCATATGTTTCAGATGATGGCTCCCTTCCAACTCTACAATTCTATGAGTCTATGGTTCTTTGAACATCGTGTGGTCTGATTTCCACCTTGGTTTATGAATTTTCGGTTTACGAACGCCGCGGACCCGTCTGGAACGGATTAATCCACTTTCCATTACTTTCAATGGGAAAGTTTGCTTCAGTTTATGAACACTTCAGTTTATGAACAGACTTCTGGAACCAATTGTGTTCATAAACCGAGGTACCACTGTATACTCCTTCCTTCCTTCCTCCCTCCTTTCACAGCTGCTTCAAAGCAGTTAATATTTCTCCGTTGGCACATGGGGTGGAGGAAGCTATTTTAAGATGCTCCCAGGAAGTGGCTGCAGGTCATAACATGCTGCCCGCCCTGGGAAACTGCATGGGGAACAAGATGGCTGCCCCTGTCCAATGTCCTTGTAAGGATATGAGGGAGATTGTGAGAGATCAAGATGGCTGCCCCCTGCCCTGATACAGCCATCAGACAGCCCTTCTTTTCTCTGTACAATTTCCTAGGAAGGGGCTGCACATTATAAAACAGCAGTATGTTGTTGTTGTTGTTGTTGTTGTTGTTGTTGTTGTTGTTGTTGTTGTTCACCCACGAGGGAGATAACAGCTTCTCTAAGCAGCTGTAAAATGTGAAAAAAGAGGCAGCCCTCAGCCAACCTTGTAAGTACAGAACAGATCCTGCGTAGGCCAGTTTGCCAGTTACTCAGCTTCATCCACAAATCCACGTTCTGGGCGGTGCATGGGGTTGGTGTCTGTGTGTGAACGTGATGGGCACATTCACTCCAGACTGTGGACAAAACCAGAATCCTCCCTACAGTGGATGCTTGCTTTCCCCACCCCAGTTGCAGCGAAAGTCCTGCTTGTGTCCCTTTGGGGCAACGGCTTGGCCCCTGTGAGAACAGGCTGCTGCACTAGGTGTGCCCCCTTTGGCCTGATCCAGCAGGATTTTCTTATGCCCTTTTGCATCTCCCCCAGCTTCCCTTTCCTCCCTTCAGCTACACCATTATGATGACTTTCAGTTCATCCACCGGGTCCAGGTCTGGTCAATGTCAAAAACAGGGCACCGGAAGAACTTCCACAGCTGCCCTTGTGGCAGAGCCAGGCTGCTCCACTTGTGACACCTTTGGCAGAATATTTCACCATGTTGGGACTGTACCACTTTAGCATCCCACCCTGTGGTCATGCCTTGGAATAGTCCCCTGTGCCAACAGCCAGCCCCTTGCACATATGAAATCTATCGTGTCATGGAGGTAGATTTGAGGAGGGTCCCCCCCCCGCCGCCGCCCTCATCAGCTTCCTTCCTTTTAGAGAGGGAAATATTCAACGGTCCAATTTCTCCACACTGATTCTGCTGATTGTGAGCCTGGGCTCCTAGCTATCATGAAGGGAGCGTTTTTAGCTGTGATTGTAGGGGGTTGGACTAGATGACTCTTGGGGGGGGGGCATCCCTTCCAACTCTACGGTTCCATGAAGACACAGGTGTTTAAATTGGACGAACAGACTGAGCTGTCAAGTCACATGGCAATGCTTGTGCAAGTTAATTTTATTATCCTATTTCAGAACAATGGAAAACAGAGGTGGGGGGTGGGGAGATCTATCAGAGTGTCTACAGGGAGGAGGGGACCGCGCTGGATTCAGATTCTAAGTGATTATGTTGCAGCCGTGGAAGGAAAGGAGTGGACCAAATGTGTGTGTGTGGGGGTGTCTGGCTGGCGGCAGTGTCTGGAAAGGAGGCATGGGCTTCAATCTTCACTTTCTTCAACAATTTCCACTTCTCTGCAGCGATGATCGACGATCTGGTGTCTGCCTCGTCCACCCATATACAATGAAAACGTGCATTTCTGGATCTGAAAGCAGAAGGAGAATAAGGCAGAAACCAAAGGAAGAGAGATGTTAGACCAGGCACCCCCAAACTTCGGCCCTCCAGATGTTTTGGACTATAATTCCCATCTCTCCCGACCACCGGTCTTGTTAGCTAGGGATCATGGGAGTTGTAGGCCAAAACATCTGGAGGGCCACAGTTTGGGGATGCCTGTGTTAGACAGTCCAGCAGGGCCTGTTTTTACTCATTTCAATATACAATGGTACCTCAGTTTAAGTACGCAATTGGTTCCGGAAGTCTGTACTTAACCTGAAGCGTACTTAACCTGAAGTGAACTTTCCCATTGAAAGTAATGGAAAGTGGATTAATCCATTCCAGATGGTCTGCGGAGTACTTAAACTGAAGCATATTTAACCTGAAGTGAACTTTCCCATTGAAAGTAATAGATAGTGGATTAATCCGTTCCAGACGGGCCCGCGGAGTACTTAAACTGAAGGTACTCAAACCAAAGCGTACTTAAACCGAGGTATGCTTGCACCTCCACTCTTCTCTTCAAGACAAGCCTTGGGGCTCTCCCTGAGAACATGCTAGAAAGGGTTGTGTCGATTTGGGCTCCCTTGGGATTTCTGCATTGCAGGGAGTTGGGCTACATGACCTTTGGGGGGACCCTTCGAACTCTTCCACTCTATGATTAATGACTACACACAACAAACACAGGCAGGGATTCTGGGTGCAGCATTTGGCACTCGGGAAATATGTACTCTGTTTTTTAAAAGAAGTGTTCCAGCTTATATACGTTGAAGAATTGCAAAAAGCAAACAGACAAAACAAACCCAGCAGTGTGAATGCTCGACCAGCAGAGAAAGGGCTGGCCGAGTCCCAGGAATCAGAGGGAGTGGAGAACAGCATTCTCCAGCATTCTCTCAAGAGTCCTTAACCCTCTCAACAAATCGTCAAATCAATAAAGCAGACATGGACCTGCCATAACATTAGGCCCAGGGAGCTGGGCTCCATTTGGTCAGTTATAATTCAGTATTAAGCAGAGGGTTGGTTTTTTTTTAACCACCAGGAAGAGGTGCTTTGGGGGAGTTTCCAGCCTCAGATTTTCAAAAATCTCAGCCTAACCTTCCTCGCAGGGTTGTTGTGAGGATAAACTGAAGAGCAGGAGAACCATGTATGCTACTTTGAGCTGCTTGGAGGAAAAATTGGGATAAAAAATGCAATGAATGTAATATTTTAAAACCAAAAACAACATTGGGGGGGGAGGGGAAGCCTGCCACATGTCGGACCATTTCAGCCTATATAAGGCTTCAGCTGGTTCCATGGAGGAAAAAGCTACTGATAGCTGCTAGCCAGAATGCCCATGCTCTGTCTCTATGGTGCCAGGGCAGCAATGCTTCTGAATACAGTAGACCCTTGGCTTACGTTACTCTCGGGTAACGTAAACTTCGGGTTGCGAAAGCGGCAAACCCAGAAGTATATTTCCGGGTTTTGCTGCTCGTGCATGCGCAGAAGTCTTTTCTTGTGCTGCGTGCATGCACAGAAGTGGCACCTCCGGTTGCGGAAAATTTGGGATGCGGCTGGACCTCCGGCACAGATCCTGTCCACAACCGGAGGTACACTGTGCCAGCTGCTGGAATTTGCTCATGTCTTGCTTGTGGGTTTCCATTTGGGGAATCTGGTTGGCCTCTGTGAGAACTGGATGCTGGACGAGGCAGACCACTGGCCTGATTCAGCAGGCTCTACTACTGCCTGCAGAGGTTAATATCTTTATTGTGCTTCCCTTAGCCAGGCCTCTTGGACCTGTCCAAGGTCCTGAATCATAGCTGATGTGTGACTCTTTGCTGCTGAGCTTTCCTGGCAATCAACTGCCTGCAGAGGCAGAAAAAATAAGGGTCTCTGGGAACTCCAAAACCTGATGAAGAAGCCTCATCCCAGCTTGTTAGCCATTAGCTACCATGGCTGTTCTCCCTCCTCTGAACATCGGCTGCTGGGAATCATAAGTGGGGACTGTGCTGTGTTGCTCAGGTCTTCCTTCCTTGTCAGCTTCCGAGAAGAGACATCCATTTGGCCCCTGGGGGAATACGCTGCCCTTTGGCAGAGCATAACCATTGTGGCTAGTAGCCACTGACAGCCTGTTCCTCCACGAATTCGTCTTTTAAAGCCTTCCAAATTAATGGCCATCATCAAGACTAATGTGGGAGGGAGCCCCCCAGTTTAACAAGTGTTTTCCTCTGTCTGTCCCAAATCTTTCAACATTCAGCTTCATGGGATGTCTGTGAATTCTAGTGTTAGAAGAGAGGGAGAGAACCTTTTTTCCCCTCTATCCACTCTCTTCCCCAGAGAATTATGGGAATTGTAGTTTCCTTTTTACAGGGGCACCCATTTCCAGCACCCTTAATGAACTACAGTTCCCGGGACTCTTGGGGGGGGGGGGAGTTGTGCACTTTCAATACAGTCAAATACGCTTTGAATATACAGAGTGCATCTGGCCAAAATCGAGTCAAAGTCTCCAGATAGCTTCAATGAAACATAGAACAGGGAAACAGACTGTGTTTGCAAGGAATTATGGTCCACCTCCCCTGGCTTTGTGGGCTGTTTTCACTGGCATTGTTTGTAGGAGAATGCTTCCTGTTTTGAGCTTGCCAGATGGTTGGGTTTGAAAACCATGGATGGTGGAGTGGAGACGCTGTGGTAGAAATGGGAACTTATACAACAGTGCAATCTGGAGAGGGAATGGATATGGCCAAAGGGGAACAACGGTGGGAAGGATAGATCCAGATTTTACACACAAGCAAGATGAAGAGAAAGAAATAATACAGAAACAACAAGTAATGGTTTAAGGTGGGGAGGCAAGGGGTTGGGTAACCTCATTTGTTGTTGTTTTGTTTTTTAAGGGAATAAGAAAACATACAAGCCAGAATTGATAAACAGACAGCTGGGGGAAAGGGGGAAAGAGGGGAGAAATTAAATTTTAAAATGTGGAATTTAAGGTTAAATATAAGGAATGGAATGTGAATTGGAAATAAATATGCAATAACACGTCAACGAAGAAGAGTGGGAAGTCATTGGAAAAATTGCATTAAATTTGATGTAATTTAGCACTGATTTGTTAAAAATTTGGAAAATTAATAAAAATTATTCGGCAGAAAAGAAAAAGAAATGCAGAACAATACTGGTTGTTCTCTCACCTCCTCGTGTTCACCAGACAGAGGATGGCAGACTGACAGATCTTCTGACGACTCCTCATCACTCATGAGGCCATAATTCCTGATGCGGCGGCGTGGCGGCTGGCCAAGAAGCTCCTCATCATCCCTCGTGCAATTGGTCTTCACCATATACACTGTGAATTCAGTTATGAACCCTGGGGCATCCTGGAAGTCAAGAAGGAGAGACATTTCAAGCCTTCCATTCTCAGTGTGAAATGTTGCATTGAGCCAGGGCTTCAACCAAATCCCAGTGGCTGCTTCGAAGGTGAGGGCCCAAGCCTCAGAACATGAAGAAGAAGAAGAAGAAGAAGAAGAAGAAGAAGAAGAAGAAGAAGAAGAAGAAGAAGAAGAAGAAGAGTTTGAATTTGATATCCCGCTTTATCACTACCCTAAGGAGTCTCAAAGCGGTTAACGATCTCCTTTCCCTTCCTCCCCCACAACAAACACTCTGTGAGGTGAGTGGGGCTGAGAGACTTCAGAGAAGTGTGACTAGCCCAAGGTCACCAAGCAGCTGCATGTGGAGGAGTGGGGAAGCGAACCCGGTTCACCAGATTATGAGTCTACCACTCTTAACCACTACACCATACTGGCTCTCACCACACATAAGCAAGGAAGCACTCCTCAAAGCATATGCAAAGCTTTTCTTTTGCCCCAATGTTGTCTCACCCAGCTCCTAACAACAGCCTTCACCTTTCAACCTGTGGCTTATGGAGCCAGGTCAGAAGATGTAGGTTCTTAGGCGCGGTCCCCTCAAGAGGCCCTTCCCTTTTGGAAACTGAGAGCAAGGAAGGCCTTCCCCCCTCACCATCCCACCCCCAGTTCTTGGGCCTGTTCCTCTGTGGCCCATCAGCCTAGTGGGTAGAGGCAAGAGAGATTTTTGTCCCTCGAATCCTATGAAGAGAAAACTAAAAGCTGAAGGTTGCAGTCTAGAACAACAAAACAAAAATCTCACTGGATGTTCTCAGATGGCAGGGGGGGGGGGTGAGACAGACGATGACTCCTGGAGCTGCCCGATCACGGTTCTCCATTATTAAGCCCACCCATGAAATTGCAGTTCCCTTTCCACAGAATTGGGTCTATTGGACTATCTATCTATCTATCTATCATCTATCTATCATCTATCTATCATCTATCTATCTATCTATCTATCTATCTATCATCTATCTATCTATCTATTTCTATCTTCTATCCAATTAACTAACATCTGGTATGTTTCATTTGCACAAAAGTGATAATTTTATTTTATTTTATTTAAATCACTCTAAATGCCTGTAAATTTATTTCTAAAACTTAGTTTGTTATGACAAGTTGTAGGGGGCAGGAATAAGTAAACCCATTGCTAAAATAGTGATTGGAAAGGCAACAGAGTGCTGGCTTTTTTATTACTGTATCATAAAAAACACACAAATTCTCTGAGAGAATATAAATGTGTTAGAGTGATTAAAGCACTGGTTCACAGTGACACCATGATAAGACAGCACCTGCTGGTATAAAAGAAAGTTCTTCCATGCAGGGCATGGTTCAGCTACAGAACTCACTCCTGCAGGAGCCAATGATTGCTGCCAACTTGGATGGCTTTAAAGGAGGATTAGACACAGTCACAGCGGAGAGAGTTATCAGTGGCTCCTAGCCACCATAGCTATGCTCTCCCCTCTTGCAGTTTCCAATAACTGGTATTCAGAAGCAGTTGCTGCCTCTGGCACATAGCCATTGTGGCTAGTAGCCATCAATAGCCTTCTCCTCCTCCATGAATTTGTCCAGTCTTTTAAAGCCATCCAAGGGAGTTCCATAGTTTCACTATGCACCGTGTGAAGAACAGCTTCCTTTTATCCCTCCTGAATCTCCCAATATCCAGTTTCATTGGATGCCCCCAAGTTCTAGTTCAGGCATCCCCAAACTGCGGCCCTCCAGATGTTTTGGCCTACAACTCCCATGATCCCTAGCTAACAGGACCAGTGGTCGGGGAAGATGGGAATTGTAGTCCAAAACATCTGGAGGGCCAAAGTTTGGGGATACCTGTTCTAGTTATAAGAGAGGGAGAAAAAAATTCCCACTTTCTCCATGCCAGGAGTTCTGTCATGTCACCTCTTGCTGCACGTCCCAAATGCTACAACCTTTCCATGTTTTTCTTTTTTAGTTAATTGGTATTTCTGAGCAAGCAGAGGGAGGAGACAAAGGCAGGGTGGGTGCATCAGGACTAGAGAAAGGCCTGCCAAGGAATCAAAAAGAGGAGCGGGGAATATCTGTGGCCCTCCAGATGTTTTTGGACACCAGCGGGTTCAGTAGCCAGCACTGCTAATGGTCAGCGATTCTGGGTATTCAGCAACATCTGCAGCCGAAGGGAACCCCCATGAACCCCAGAACATACAAAAGTCAGATCGGCTGTATTCCCAGCTGAAGGCAGCCTCAGTAAATTAAATGACTTTTATTGTAATTTATACCATCAATACATTCATTGCAATTCCATTTCTGCAATATCTCCAACAACAAAAATAAAGAATAAAGAAGGTAACAGGAAAAGAAAAGTACATTTCAATTCATTGCATCATTTTCCCCATCTCAATTTCCCGTCACCCTTTCCCCTTTCCCTCCCCCCCAACTTCCCCCCCCCGTCGCTTTTCCGACTTCTGTTGTATCTTTGTTACCATTTGTGCATTGTGTTTTCTGTAGAATTTTATATTCAATTTATTTCTAATTCAATTTATTTTTATTTTCCTTCATATCTCTTATTCTAAGCGTGTTAGCATGTCATCTTTTGAGTAATGTTTCTTCATATAATCCTCATAGCATTTCCATTCGTTTTCCAATTTTTGTTTTGATTGATTTCTTACTGCTGCTGCCATTAACAAATATTCACTAAATTTAGAAATCCAATCCTCCTTTGTTGGTACCTTTGATGTTTCCCAATTGGTTGCAATTACCATCCTTGCTGCTGTGCTGGCATATAAAAAAACTTTTTATTTTCTTTTGGTAGCCTCAGTGGCTGGAAGTGCCTTTTACCATCTGTGACTGTGGACCAGTTACAACCATTTCTGGACAAGGAAAGCCTGACAATAGTTCATGCACTGGTGACTTCAAGACTGGACTACTGCAACACACTCTATGTGCGGCTTCTCTCCCACTTGATCAAGAAGTTGCAGTTAGTGAGCATGATCGCTGGCAGGAGTTGAGCCCTGTCACGATGACACCTGTGCTCAGATATTCGCACTGATTGCTGATTTTTCTACTGTTGATGGTGTGACTGGGGTCAGTTTACTGGCGAGATCGCCTTACCCCATACGTGCCCGCTTGGCTGCTTCAGTTGGTGCCACATAGTGCTCATTCCCCATCTGTAAGAAATTGATATTTCAGAGTGGCAGCACTTACACTCTGGAACTCCCTGCCTATTTATCTCAGGGAGGCGCCTTTGCTGCATTCTTTTTGGCGCATGATAAAAGCATTTTTTTGCTTAGGCAAGCCTGCCCAGATATGTAGAACATAGGCGTGTATTTTAATCTGGACAACCTTTTTTTTGTGGGGGGGTGTGTGAGAAAAAAGAGCATCTCCCCTCCCTGGGGCTTCCCAGGCACCTGTTTCTCTTACCTTGATTTTTAATTCTGCATCCTCGTATAGCTTATAGAAATGTCTGGGGTTCTGCGCATTAAAGTAATCTGTAATCATTTCCTTGAAGTAATCCCTGAGATAGTGAGATTCATCATCTTTCAATCTACGCTGGTCGTGACTCGCCCTTTCCTCATACTCTTCTTCCGATGTGAGCTTCCGTGCTGCTCCTCGACAACAGTGCCACTCTTCCTCTGATTCTGGCTGCTGCAATTCCTCTTCTTCTGCCCCCCATGCCGGCTGCCCCAGGAGCAAGGCCCCCAGGAGGAGCAGCGGCAAACACAGCCAGGATCTGATCATTGTGGCAAGGAAAGGCTGGGAACTCAGAGGCTGCCCGGCTGGGGGCAAGGAGCCTACAGATATAGAGATGGAGGAGGCTCCGCCCCCTGGTGGCTCCGCCCACCCCAACTGGAAGGACCCCGCCACCTCCAAGACATGTCCACACGGCAGCCAGATCAGAGAGGAGAAAAGTGAGTCAACTCTGAGAACCCAGCACAGACTTGTGATTCCAGGCTCAGCCTCTGGGAGATCCCTTTTGCTCCTCTGATTCAAATACCTCTCATAACAAGCGACTGTCTACCAATCAAAACAGGCACTAGGAGATTGATTTCTTTGTCACTCTGTTCTCCCCAGAGAGCCCTCAGAGGTGAGGGGGGTTTCCCAAGGACGAACACCCAGAAGAGGGTCTCGAAGCTGGGTTTTTATTTTATTTTATTCCCAATATTCAATTGTTTTCATTAGTGCTTTTTTCTGGGGGGATGCAGGGGTAGACATTTTGTAAATCTTTGTACTTTTGTCCATTTACTGTATTTGTTTTTTCTCCTGATTTGAACTATAAAATGGTGGTTTTCTTGAGTCAAAATGAGATTACCCCAGAATATGTTTTTTAGGGGGGAAAGCGCTGGTTTTCAGTGACTTCTACAGGAAAGAATAATCAATACTCAACAATAGACAACAGATGTTTATTTAATTACATTTAACTTTTAAGTCATTTCTGTTTTCAAACTAAGGTGCCATTCCACTAATTGCCATGTGTCCTCGGAGGCCTATGTGTTCTATCAAGGTTGCATAGGCCAGGGGTCCCCAAACTAAGGCCCGGGTGCCGGGTGTGGCCCAATCACCTTCTAAATCCGGCCCGCGGACGGTCCGGGAATCAGCATGTTTTTACATGAGTAGAATGTGTCCTTTTATTTAAAATGCATCTCTGGGTTATTAGTCGGCATAGGAATTTGTTCATCCCCCCCCCAAATATAGGCTGGCCCCCCGCAAGGTCTGAGGGACAGTGGACTGGCCCCCTGCTGAAAAAGTTTGCCGACCCCTGGCATAGGATGTAAATAAGATCAACCAAAGGCCTGGTTAAAAAGGAATGTTTTTGCCTGGCACCTAAAGGTGTATAATGAAGGTGCCAGGTGAACTTCCCTGGGGAGAGCACTCCACAGGCGGGCAGAGGCGTAGCAAGCTGATCGGGCGCCTGAGGCGGCGCGTGTGCCCTGCACCCAGGAGCAAGGGCAGCCGGGGCAGGACGCTCCGTGGGGCCTCCGAGCAGTCTGCCTGCCACCTCCCACTCAACTCCCCTACAGCTGAGGGGGAGGCGGTGGGCGGACCATTTGGGCAGCGCGGAGCCTGCAGGCGCCCAAGCCACCGCATCACTCCCAGGAGAGACATGTGACTCGGGCTCGCTGCAGGCCCCACGGTGAGCGCTGCATGGCACTTTGTCACCCCCCTCAGTGGTGACACTCGGGGCAACCCACCCCCACCACACACCCCTTCCTCTGCCCCTGCAGATGGGGAGCCATTGCAGAGAAGGCCCTTTCTCGTGTTGCCACCCTCCGGACCTCTTAAGGAGGTGGCACATGAAAGGAGGGCTCCAGAAGATGACCTCAGGATCCGGGTAGGTTCATATGGGAAGAGGCGGCCCTTGAGGTATTGCGGTCCTGAGGCATTTAGGCGTGTGTAGATCAGTTGTAGGGACTCAGGTGGCACTGTGGATTAAACCACAGAGTCTAGGGCTTGCTGATCAGAAGGTTGGCAGTTCGAATCCCTGCAATGGGGTGAGCTCCTGTTGCTCGGTCCCAGCTCCTGCCCACCTAGCAGTTCGAAAGCACATCAAAGTACAAGTAGATAAATAGGGACCGCTCCGGCGGGAAGGTAAACGGTGTTTCCGTGCGCTGCTCTGGTTCGCCAGAAGCAGCGTTGTCATGCTGGCCACATGACCCGGAAGCTGTCTGCGGACAAACGCCGGCTCCCTCGGCCTATAGAGCGAGATGAGCGCCGCAACCCCAGAGTCAGACACGACTGGACCTGATGGTCAGGGGCCCCTTTACCTTTACCTTAGATCAGTTGTGGGTGAGACAAGCAGGGGAAAGAAGCCGAGAAGATCTGAGTAGTTAAACTTTTGTATATAGCCTTGTAGCCGCAGCCTACTGCTAAGTTAAGTTTGTTCCTTCTAATGCAGCCTGTGTGGGTATTGCAAATGCCACATGACGAGAGCACTGGCATAGCTGTAGTTCAAGGTGCCACCAAGACACCAGAGAAGATTTTGGACTCTGATTCACCTGTGACTATATCACAGGAGGCAGAGTAATCCAGTTCCCTGGATCACTTGTAATCGTGTAAGGTAAAGGGACCCCTGACCATTAGGTCCAGTCGTGACCGACTCTGGGGTTGCGCGCTCATCTTGCATTATTGGCCGAGGGAGCCAGCGTATAGCTTCCAGGTCATGTGGCCAGCATGGCAAAGCCACTTCTGGCAAACCAGAGCAGCACATGGAAACGCCGTTTACCTTCCCGCTGTAGCGGTTCCTATTTATCTACTTGCATTTTGACGTGCTTTCGAACTGCTAGGTTGGCAGGAGCTGGGACCAAGCAACGGGAGCTCACCCCGTCACAGGGATTCGAACCGCTGACCTTCTGATCAGCAAGCCCTAGGCTCAGTGGTTTAACCACAGCGCCACCTGGGTAGATACTACTATGATTGCAAATCCTGCATCTAGGTCAGGATAAACTCCAAATCTCATCCTCCCTGCTCTTGCTGGCTGAGCAGATGGGAGTCTAACAACCTCAAAGGAAGCATCACAGCTTCCTTATCCCTTCTCTGAAGACTCCCCCAAACCTCTTTTTCTCCTCTCTGTACCCATTGAATCATAGAATTGTAGAGTTGGAAGGGACCACCAAGGCTCATCTAGTCCAACCCCCTGCAGTGCAGGAATTGCAGCTCTTTTTTCCCTTTAACTCTGGCACCACTACCTGTCCTGCTCCAGGCAGCAACCCCCTCTCACTTCATCCCCTCTTCCTAACCAGCTCCCTGGCCAACCCAGTCCCCTGCCTCTACCCCCACTGCCAAGGTCAGCAAAAGAGAAAACAGCAAACGAAGCACGGGGGAAATAAAGCGCTATTTAAAAAATGAACAAGGGCATCAAATTGCCATTTACCTGGATGCAATTATGTCATCAGTATTATTTCATTGTACTTCTGGACATCTTACAAGGAACTGCAATTCTGAAAGAGCTCACTCACCAGGGTTTTCTTTGGCAAGGTCCAGCCTGGAGCATTATCCACGTGGAATGATGGTACCCAGTTGTCAAACGCCCCATGGGCCAAGAAAAATGTCAGGTGATGTCTGAAAAGAGGCCAGCTTGGGATGATGCCACAATAAGCCTGACATTTCCGTCGCTTTGATGGAAGCGGTTCTAAATGTCACTGAGCAGTGTGACACGGCGCTCCTTGAGCCTTAATTGCAAGATTAGAATGTGATTTGGTGAGGACACCTGCTTGGCTTGCAGAATGCCTCACTTTCAGGCATCTCCAGGTGAAAGCAAAGATGATTTCCTGAGGCTGATTCAGGAAATGGAATCGACACGTCACGTTTCTTCAGCTATGCCTGAAATAACAGGAAGAACAAGCAAGTGGTAGGTCTCTGCGTGGGGGGAACACGGAGAAATGCTATTGGGTGACAGAGAAAAGGAGGAACTACTTGACACCTGCTTTGTCTTCACCCAAAAGGAAAATGGTACCCAACCTGGTGATAATAGAATGAATGATGTAAGGAGGGAGCTGCAGCCCAAGATAAGGAAAGAGGGAGTAAGGGAACTCCTAGAGATTTAAATGAATTCAAATCACCAGGGCAGGCGTCCCCAAACTGCGGCCCTCCAGATGTTTTGGCCTACAACTCCCATGACCCCTAGTTAAGAGGACCAGTGGTCAGGGATGATGGGAACTGTAGTCCAAAACATCTGGAGGGCCGAAGTTTGGGGACGCCTGCTCCAGGGGCTGATGAGCTGCATCTGAGGGTACTAAAGGAGCTTGGGGATGTGATTTCCAGAAGAGCCTGCTGGATCAGGCCAATGGTCCATCTAGTCCAGCATCCTGGTTTCACAGTGGCCAACCACATGCCTCAATGGGAAACCTACGAGCAGGATCCGAGCACAAGAGCCCAGAGGCGGAGCTACCTGCTCCGGCACCCGGAGTGGCGTAGGGGGGCGCCACTAGCCTCCCGCCGCCCATGTGGCAAGCATCTGGGGGGCACAGCGAGCGTGGGGGGGAGTATGGTGATGTCATCCCCCCCAGGGATGGTGCCTGGGGCAGGCTGCACCCACCCACCCACCCACCCACCCCTTCCTCCACCAGCGCAAGAGCCCTCTCCCCTCCTGCGGTTTCCAACAACTGGTATTCAGAAGATTGCTGCCTCCAAATGTGGAGGCTGAGCAGAGCCATTGTGCTCAATGGCCATCGAAAGCCTCCTCCTCCCTGAATTTGTCTCATTCTCTTTTAAAGCCATCCAAGTTGGTAGTCATCACTGCCTCCCATGGGAATGAGTTTAACTATGCACTGCCTGAAGTGCTTTCTTCTATATTTTCTTTCTTTCTTGCCTCTTTTATCTATACCTGTAATACCCAATGGGACCATCCAGATTCATAACCCCAAATGATCATACCTTTGTCGTGCTTTTTTTTTTTGTAGGGAGGTTACCTTAAAGGCTCGCGTCTTGCTAGCCATGCAAGCCTTGTATTTGCGCAGTGAAGGACTCTTGTCCTGGGGTGCTTCATGCGTCTGCGAGGAGAGAGCGAGGGCCCTTCGCACTCCTCCAGATGGATTGTGAGAAGGAGTTACTTTAAATATCCCATATAAAGAAAAGACATCGTTAGATAATCTGGATTACCTGTGGAGCCTGTTGCCCCCATCCTTCCAAAAAACATACAGAAATGGTCAATTTCTCCATTTGAGGGTGAGAAAGAAGTCTAGATTCATAACTGTCAGTGGTGGAGCTTCATGTTCCAGCACCGGGGGTGGGGGCAGGGCTGGTGCCTGTTCTAGGGGTGGGGCGGCCTCCCGGAGGGCCGTAATGCTCGTTCCAGGGGCACACATTTTGGGGGTGGGGCGGGGCACCCGCGATGGCACCCCTTGAAGCCCGCTGCTCGGGGCAGCCCGCCCCCACTGCCCCTATCTTCCTCCGCCCCTGATAACTGTTATAGGTTTAGCAGAAGTGCCCAAACTTTTTTCAAAGAGGGCCAGATTTGATGAAGTGAACATGTGTGAGAGCCAACAAAAGTTGTGGAGCTTTTTTTAGGATTGAAGTTGTTTGGCTTTTGGGGGGATTTGACCCCAATAAATAAACTACCACAGGGGCTGGATTAGGCCCCCCGACACAGACTTTGGACATGCCTGGTTTAGGTGGTATGTGTGTGTGTGTCAGTCTGGATACCTGTGGGTCTCTTCCAAACCTGTGATCCTGTGTGTATATGGAAAGTTGGAAGTTTCGAGATAGGCAAAGGAAAGAACTTCTTCACTGAGTGCGTCATTTATGCAAGTATATCACCTTCTTCTCATTTTAGGCTGTACCTACATGGTGAGAAGCTGAGGCACACAAGTTCTCCTTTGGGCTTCTCAGAGAGTCAGCATGGGGTAGTGGTTTTAGAGTAAGGTTACCATATTTTTTTCAATGAATCAGGGGACATTTTTAAACTTCCTAGCAAATAGATGGATTTTGTCAGGGGACTGATTTGTAAATCCAGGGACTGTCCCCAGGAAACGGGGACATCTGGTAACCATCTGGTAATCTGGACATCCCCAAACTGCGGCCCTCCAGATGTTTTGGCCTACAACTCCCATGATCCCTAGCTAACAGGACCAGTGGTCGGGGAAGATGGGAGTTGTAGTCCAAAACATCTGGAGGGCCGAAGTTTGGGGGTGCCTGGGTTAGAGTATTGGACTAGGACCTGGGAGGCCAGGGTTCAAATCCCCGCTTGGCCGTGAAGCTCCTGGGGTTTCATTGGGCCAGTGCTTGGGCATGTTTCCTGCTCAGAAATCACAAATCTCAGCCTAACTGACCTCACACAGAGTTGTTGTGGGAATTAAATGAGGAGGCAAAAATCCATGTACAGTATGTCTTGAAGAAAAAGGTGGGATATAAATGCAATAGATCGATCGATAAATTCTATAGGAGGAAGCTTGCTGAAACTGTCAGGCAAGTTCCTTTGTCAAGCTTATGCTCTTGACCAGGCATCCCCAAACTCGGCCCTCCAGATGTTTTGGGACTACAATTCCCATCATCCCTGACCACTGTTCCTGTTAGCTAAGGATGATGGGAGTTGTACTCCCAAAACATCTGGAGGGCCGAGTTTGGGGGTGCCTGCTCTTGACCTATCAGCTAAGTACCTGCCATGCATATCTTAAGGATTGAGTTCTGTTACCATAGAAACAAATGGGTGGGCCTTTCCTGCCTCATTTGGCTGGTTGCATCATCCTAGCCATAGTCCAAAAAAAAAAAATTGTGTGTGTGTGTGTGTGTGTGTGTGTGTGTGTGTGAGAGAGAGAGAGAGAGAGAGAGAGAGAGAGAGAGAGAGAGAGAGAGAGAGAGAGAATTTTTGGGTGGTACTGGAAGCTGGCTACACAGAGGCTTGGTTCACTCTGTGCTAGACCCAAAGCTATGACCTGGGGCTCCCCTGGAAACCTAATGTCCCCATCTGTTGGGAGGCCCTCACTCCTACGCTCAGGCTGAATATATGTGTAAACAAAACCATGTATCCAAAATACACTCTGTCTCTTTTGACCGTCATTCCTTGGAAGCCAAACCCTGGGTAAAGCACAGGCATTGCTGGAGTCTCTCGCTGCCGGACAATTGGGTTGAGCACAACATTTATTGCAGGGATGAAGGAGAGGTTGCTAAGAGGGGCACCTTCTGCTTCAAGGTCAAATGAAGTCAAGAGGAGGCCAAAAAAGACCCCGACTCGTTATTGAACTTGTGTTACTCACACAACATGCCAGTCGAGTGGTGCAGCTCCTATAGGACCATACCATGAATGCAATTGTGGGTGGGTGGAGAATTGAGATTGGATCTTTCCATTTCCCCTTATCTAAAATATATCCTTGCACTTAGAAAACTAGCCTGTCGAGAAGATGGGCTCTGGCAGCCCTCACATTCAGTGTGTTGTATTCAAGCATGCATATCTTTCACCCGAACAAATAAAGTTCAGCGAGGGTTGCGCTACCCATTTCTGATTATCATGCTTCTGTATCCAGCTTACCCCCCAGAGCAGCCACAATGGCTTAAGGAGAAAAGCCTGATGAGGAATGGTTGAGGGAGTTGGTAATATGAGAGCCACCTTCAAGTATCTGAATTCTGAAGGGCTGTCAAATAGAACATGGAGCAAGCTTGCTTTCTTCTTCTCCAGAGAGCTTGTTTTCTTCTCCAAATTTTTAACAAGTCAGTAACAAATGACAGCAAATTTAATATATATTTTCCTCAAATTTTATACATTTTCTCTCAAATTTAATACATTTCCCCCCTTACTTTTTTGTTTAGCCGTGATTTCTGCATTGCAGGGGTTGGGCTCGATGACACTTGAGGGAACCTTCCAACTCTTATGCTTCTATGAAAACACACAGTAATGCTTGTGCAAGTCAATTTTATTATCCTACTTTGGAACAGTGGGAAGAGAGCGATTCTGGGGTGTGGAGGGGACTACGGTGGATTCCAACACCTCCTTTTAGTGGGAGAGTTTTCTGGCTTGTATCTAAGTGATTACATTGCAGGTGTGCAAGGAAGGAAAGGGGGGGAATCAAGCGGGGGCTTCTCTCCCGCCGCTGCCAGCAAAAGTGGGCATCAGCATTCAGAGAGGCTAAATCTCCATCACTCTTCAAGGGAGGGTTCGAACACTTCTTCAGCCTCCTCCTCCTCCTCCTCTTCTTCAGAGAGTCCTTCCGTTCTTCCAGGGACACGTTCACAATCATGGTCAATCACAGTTGCCCCTCCATACTTCTCATCTAGAAATACTGTGAATCTGCAGTCAAATTTCTAAGAACGGAGGTAAGATGGGGCGGAGGAGGGGGGAGAACAAGAGACACGTGCAAATTAAGAAAACAAAAGACGAGAAATCCCATGTATTGAAGACAATCCGGCAACACCCTTATTAGGAAAGAAGGAAGGGGCTCTTTGGGTCCAATGGTTTGCCTCGGGTTAGACACAGCCATGGACTCAGGCTGCAGCATTCAGCATCCTGAAAAGACCAGCTCTTTATGCTGGGAAAAGACTCAGAGACACAGGCGGCAACTGCTTGGCTGTCCAGGGAATACAGGCAAAGGAAGGCTGAGCCTGGATCTAACTTAAGGAGAGCCTGCTGGATCAGGCCAATGGCTCATCTACCGTAGTCCAGCACCCTGTTCTCACAGGGGACAGATACCTGTGGGGAGCCAGCGAACATGACCTGAGCACAAGAGCATCTTGTGACCATGGAGGCAGAGCACAGCCACCAGGGCTAGGAGCCATCAATAGCATTTCCCCCCATGAACTTGTCCAATCCTCCTTTAAAGCCAGCCAGGTTGGTGACAATAATAATAATAATAATAATAATAATAATAATAATAATAATAATAATAAATATTATTTATACCCCACCCATCTGGCTGGGTTTCCCCCGCCACTCTGGACAGCTTCCAACCGAATATTAAAAACAGTACAGCATCAAACATTAAAAACGTCCCTAAACAGTTGTCTTCTAAAAGTAAAATAATTGCTTATTGTCTTGACATCTGTTGGGAGGGAGTTCCACAGGGCGGGTGCCACTACCGAGAAGGCCCTCTGTCTGGTTCCCTGCAACCTCACCTCTCGCAATGAGGGAACCGCCAGAAGGCCCTCGGTGCTGGATCTCAGTGTCCGGGCTGAATGGTGGGGGTGGAGACGCTCCTTCGGGTATACAGGACCGAGGCCGTTTAGGGCTTTAAAGGTCAGTGCCAACACTTTGAACTGTGCTCGGAAACGTACTGGGAACCAGTGTAGATCTCTCAGGACCGGTGTTATGTGGTCCCGGCGGCCACTCCCAGTCACTAGCCTAGCATTGCAGTTTCCGGGTCACCTTCAAAGGTAGCCCCACGTAGAGCGCATTGCAGTAGTCCAAGCGGAAGATAACCAGAGCATGCACTACTCTGATGAGACAGTCTGTGGGCAGGTAGGGTCTGAGCCTGTGTACCAGATAGAGCTGGTAGACAGCCGCCCTGGACACAGAATTAACCTGTTGCCTCCATGGACAGCTGTGAGTCCAAAATGACTCCCAGACTGCGCACCTGGTCCTTCAGGGGCACAGTTACCCCATTCAGGACCAGAGAATTGCTGCTTTCTGCAGGAGCAAGTTCCACAGACTAACCCTGCTTAACTATCATCCTTTTCCGCCCTGCTGAGCTCCACAAGGGCAACCCAGAGACTGAGGGGGGGGAGCTGATTGGCAGGCCCCACCCCTTGTAAGAAAGTGGGGCTGGGGGGGGACAGGCTGAGGTTGGTAGGGCAGTGCAGTGCCCCATTCACCCTAAAGGGCCAGCCTCCCTGTTGCTCCCAGGACATGTTCAGACATCTGACATTAGCTGGCAGTCCGGACTGAAAAACAACACCGATTATGTTATCTTACCTCCTGTTCGGATTCAGGTAGTAGCACACAACCCTGACTCTCCAAGTACGGGTCGGAGTACCGCATGCCAAAATCCTCATGGTTGATCACGTCATCCTTTGTGCAGTTGGTACTCGCCAAAGTCATCTCAAAGGTGGCTATTAACCCTTGCGCCTTCTGGAAGCAGAGAACGAGAAACACTTTCACGCGGAAGGGGACGCACGGCACTGCTTGGCCAAGCCACGCTGGGCTCATCTCCAGAGCTGTGGGTTTGCATTAAGACAGGTCTTAGCTGTGTGGATGCCTGATGATCGTCTTCCAAAGCAACTACTTTATTCCGAACTTAAAAATGGAAAGCGTAATGCTGGTGGTCAATAGCTGTCTCAAGGCAAATCTGTAGTATAAATACTGACAACTGGGAAACACTGGCCTGCGAGCGCTCCAGTTGGAGAACAGCCTTTACCAAAGGTGTCATGGGCTTTGAAGAAACTCGATCTCAGGACGCAAGGGAGAAGCGTCTGGAAACCAATGTCCCCACTGTGGAAGGACGTGTGAATCCAGAATTGGCCTCCACAGTCACTTACGTGTGTTAAAACCGTGTTTATGGAAGACAATCTTACTCGGCTACAAGTGATCGCCAAAGAAGAAGAAGAAGTGCGTAAAATGCAAGGAAGGGTATCGAAGCATGTGCAGAGTGCCTTTCGCTCGCCACTCCCAGCCCTTAGAATGCTTGGCATGTCAGGCCAAGTCAGGCTGTTGTCATTCTTACATTTGTATCTCACCTTTTCTTCAAGAAGCTCAAGGTGGCAAACATGCTTCTGCACACACACACACACACACACACACACACACACACACACACACCTGTTTTATCCTCACAAGAACCCTGTGAGGTAGACTAGGCTAAGAGAAAGTGACTGGCCCAAGGTCACCCTGTGGGTTTCATAGGCGAGTGTGAATTCAAACCCTTGTTCCCCAGGTCCTAGTCTAGCGATCTAACCACTACACCACGCTGGCTCTCTGATTCCCTCCAGTCTAGAGTTGCTTTACATCTGGAATTTTGAAAATTCAGCATAAAGTCCGGTTCCCCCCCCCCCCCAGCGGAACCAGGAAGTGACTTTAAGGGATGGGGAGGAGATTGTTGCACTTAGATTCTGTGACTACAAAACCAAACTTCATACTGTTGCAGATTAAGGACCCCCCCCACACTGCCACCATTTACAGAAATCATCATCATCATTATTTTTGATAGGTAATTGAGATTTGGAGAAATGTAGAAAAGAGGGAAAGGGGTTTGTGTGTGTTATTTATTTATTAATTATTTCATGTAGCCTCCACTCCATATCTTGAAAGCACTCTTAAACCTCGTAAAACATTCATGGTTCTCCCCCCCCCCAACCGCAAGAAAAATAATCGTGAGAAACGTAGTTTCTTAAGGGTTCCAAGCTTTCCTAACAAGCTATAATGCAGTTTTCCAACCAACCAATGTTTACAGAAATGCATGTACTGGGGGAAAAGTTTGCCCAAGAATGAAAGTAACATGCAGAAATGCATTGTGTTTGGGAAAAGATTCCTGCAAAAAAATGTGAGACAAAACTGCATGCAAAAAAAAAAAAGTGTTTATTAGGAGAAATCTGCACTCAGGTGGTGATGAATTTTCATGAGGATTTTTTAAAAGAAATAAATCTATGGATTGCTGGGATAGCTCAAATGGCAGAGCATGAGAATCTTAATCTCACGGATGTGGGTTCGAGTCCTATGTTGGGCGAAAGATTTCTACATTGCAGGGGGTTGGACTGGATGACCTTTGTGGTTCCTTCCAACACTACAGTTCTGTGAGTCTAAGCTGGATAACTGAATTTCAGACTGGGAAAATGAGGGAGCATCAGGTTGGGAAGTCCTGGTGCAGAGGGAGGGCAGAGGGCTCAGTTGCACCCACAAGCCCCACCACCTGTATGCTAGAGGACCCTCCATCCTGTACAAGGGGAATCTCAACAGAACAATATTCTCTACTTCCCCAATTTATCTATGCCTTTTCTCGACATCAGGAGAGAGGCCTTCTCTGTAGTGGCTCCCTGTTTGTGGAATGCTCTCCCCAGGGAGGTTCACCAGACGCCTCCATTATAAATTTTAAGTCACCAGGCAAAAAACGTTCCTCCTCAACCAGGCCTTTGGCTGATTAACATCCTACAACCTTTTAAATACGTCTGCGGGAAGAGGGGGGAGGCTTACTGTTTTACTGTTTCATTATTGACTTGCTTTTAATCCTGTATTATATTCAGTGAACCACCCTGGGATCTTCTGACGATGGGTGGTTTATAAATCTAATAAACAACAACAATAAAGATGTCTTACGCCGAAAGGGTAGGAACCGTACCAATAGGGTTACCAGACTCCATAGAGGACAGGACTCCTGTGCCTTTAATTGCCCTGCTCTCTTTTGAGTCTGGAAACCTTAAAGAGAAACCAGCAGACCCTTTGTTTAATTTCCAAGCAAAGGGTCTGCTGGTTTCTCTTTAAGGTTTCCAGACTCAAAAGAGAGCAGGGCCATTAAAGGCACAGAAGTCCTGTCCACTATTGAGTCTGGCAACCCTACGTACCAATGGACTCAAGTGCCAAGAATGGAGATTCTGACTAAACTTTAGGAAGGACTTTCTGAGGGCAAGAACTGTTCGCCAGTGGAACGGAGCCCCTCAGAACATGGCTGGCAGGCGGGCTCTACTTCACTGCAGGCTTTCGCACAGAAGTTGAATGACTATTTGAAAGGCACTCTTTAGCAGTGATTCCTGCACCGAAGGGGATTCAGCTAGATGACCTTTGGGGTGCCTGCCAATTCTAGGATTCTATGGCCCCATAGTCCACACACACACTTGGGGAACCTTTCGCAACCTCTGCTTCGCTCACCTCGACATCCATATGGCTGCTCTCGTAGTGCTTGTAGTAATTGCCATATCGGCTTCGCCAATCGTGTTTGTTATAGTGAGCTACCGCCATACGCTTCATGAAGTCTTCCATTGGGTGTGCGCTGAATGCTGCTTTCTCCTCCATAAACCTTCTTTCCATTTGAGCAAACGTCCTCTCACGTTCGTCCGAGTCTTGTTCCTCCCAGAAGCCGAATGGTCCCCTGCTTGCCGAAGCGATTCCCTCCTCTTGCGAATCCTCCTCTTCTTCTTCTTCGGCCGAAGGTGGCGCCATCTGCTCCTCAGACTCCTCTGGGACATGTAGCTCTTCGGACTCTCGCCAGGAGGGCTGTTCTTCTTCTTCTGCCCCCCACGCTGGCTGCCCCAGGAGCAAGGCCCCCACGAGGAGCAGCGGCAAGCATAGCCAGGATCTGGTCATTGTGGCAAGGAAAGGCTGGGAACTCAGAGGCTGCCTGGCTGGAGGCGAGAGTCCTGCAGATATAGGGATGGAGGAGGCTCCGCCCCTGGTGGCTCCGCCCACCCTAACTGGAAGGACCCCGCCTCCTCCAAGACATGTCCACATCACAGAGGAGAAAACTGAGTCGAATCTGACAACCCAGCACAGACTCTGGCTCCAGGCTCAGCCTTTGGGAGGTCCCTTTTGCTCCTCTCATGAAAAACTACTGTTTACTAAGGTGCTAGGACCATAGCTGTCAACTTTCGGATTTGAAAATAAGGGATCAGCAGCCTCACCTGTCCTGGGAGTTTCCTGCAAAAGACCGGACTATATTTTGAGAGGAAGATAATGAATGAATTCCTATGCCCCACAAATAACCCAGAGATGCATTTTAAATAAGCACACACATTCTACTCATGTAAAAACATGCTGGTTCCCGGACCGCCAGCGGGCCGGATTTAGAAGGGGATTGGGCCAGATCCGGCCCCCGGGCCTTAGTTTCCCTACCCATGGTCTATATGCTTGGTTATTTTATCTTTTAAAACACTTCCCACCAGTTTTCCAGGCAGAAGTGAACCGCTCTGCAATTTCCAGGATCTCCCCTGGATCACTTTTAAACATGTATAATCTGAGGAAGAATCAGGTGACAGAAAGATTCTCATTCCCAACCTTCTGCATCACAGAATCGTAGAACCGGAAGGGACCACGAGAGTCATCTAGTCCAGCCCCCTGCAAAAGCAGGAATCTTTTTGCCCAAAGAGGGACTTGAACCCGCAACACTGAGATTAAGAGTCTCATGCTCTACCGGACAAAGCTCTCTTTCTCTCGACACATCTATGATTACTGGGGAAAGCTTTCAATAATAAGACTGGGCTGTTGCAAATCCAAGGAACATTCATAGCTGCAAATAATAATAATAATAAATAAATAAATAAATAAATAAATAAATAAATAAATAATTTTTTATTTATACCCCGCCCATCTGGCTGGGTTTCCCCAGCCACTCTGGGCGGCTTCCAACAAACATTAAAATACTGTACAATAATCTATTAAACATTAAAAGCTTCCCTAAACAGGGCTGCCTTCAGATGTCTCCTAAAAGTCTGATAGTTGTTTTTCTCTTTGACATCTGGTGGGAGTGCGTTCCACAGGGCGGGTGCCACTACCGAGAAGGCCTTCTCCCTGGTTCCCTGCAACTTGACTTCTCACAGCGAGTATACAGGACCAAGGCCGTTTAGGGCTTTAAAGGTCAGCACCAACACTTTGAATTGTGTTATGTGGTCTCAGCGGCCGCTCCCAGTCCCCAGCCTAGCTACCATATTCTGGATTAGTTGTAGTTTCTGCGTCACCTTCAAAGGTAGCCCCACATAGAGCGCATTGCAGTAGTCCAAGCGGGCGATAACTAGAGCATGCACCACTCTGGCGAGACAATCTGCAGGCAGGTAGGGTCTCAGCCTGCGTACCAGATGTATATGCTAAGTCAGGCCATGGGACCATTGAGCTCTGCATTGTTGACATCCAGGCAATAGCCAACCAAATGGCTTCCAGATGATGCAGGATTCCAACTCCCATCATCCCTGACTATTGGCCATGCTGGCTGCAGGGGCTGCTGGGAGCATCTCGGAGGACATAGGTCCTACTCGTGTCCAGAGGAGGACAACCAAAATGGTCAAAGGCCTGGAAATGATGCCTTATGAGGAATGGCTTAGGGAGCTGGGTATGTTTAGCCTGGAGAAGAGAAGGTTAAGGGGTGATATGATAGCCATGTTCAAATATATAAAAGGGTGTCATATAGAGGAGGGAGAAAGGTTGTTTTCTGCTGCTCCAGAGAAGCGGACACGGAGCAATGGATTCAAGCTACAAGAAAGAAGATTCCACCTAAACATTAGGAAGAACTTCCTGACAGTAAGAGCTGTTTGGCAGTGGAATTTGCTGCCAAGGAGTGTGGTGGAGTCTCCTTCTTTGGAGGTCTTTAAGCAGAGGCAGATGGTGTTTCCTGCTTGGCAGGGGGCTGCACTGGATGGCCCTTGTGGTCTCTTCCAACTCTATGATTCTATGATTCCTACTCCCTGGCTTAATCTAAACTTACTGGCAACAGCTCTCCAAGCTCTCAGAGAAGACACAGACCTCATTTGTCCATAGGCTTGCTTTGCCTCAGCTTTGACAGTGTGTGCAGAAGCAGGAGCTCCCTCTACCCTCCCTAGTCCAACCAGTCACCCTCACTGGGCCCTCTTCCTGGCCCAGATCACCACCTCTCCCTGCCAAGGTCAGCAATGGAGATAATGGAATATAAAGCACAAGGGAGATGAAGCATTATTAAAAGGAAAAAAATGACCAAGGAAGGACATCAAAATGCAACCGAGCTGAATGGAAATGGCATCGTTGATAACGATGATATTTTTGTATGCTTTTCACACAATGAACAGGGAGCTCCTGTTCTGAAAGGGGCAATTCAGCAGGGTTTTCTTTGGCAAGAACTCACTCTAGGGTGCTATTCAAACAGTCCAGGTAAACCTCAGGTGACCACAAGAGATGGGCCAGCTTTGGGTTTGTTTTAGTGTCCCAATAAACTAATAATCCTCGCAACTTTTGCTTTGATTTGAGTCCCTGAAAAGCTCATGGCCAATGTATCAAGAATCTTTATCAGATGTCCTTATCAATATATCTGACAAGAAGGGCTTTTGGGGTTTGTCTGTCTGTTTGTTCTATGTTTTAAACCTCTTAATCTCCCTTTGCCTCATTTTCACCTCATTTGGGGGACTGAAGAAAGTTTGTTAAGCTTCATTTCTCTCTGCATTTATCCAGAATTAAAAACGTAACTGTTAAAAGATTTCTTTGGTCAATCAGAATACCACCTTCCTGTGGCAGGATCAGGTGGAGCGGAGAGATGTATCATTTCAAAACGTGGCCAGGATGGGCCTGATTTTGATACATTGTCCACAAATACCCTTTTGGGAAACATTTTGGGTACAAAACAGACCAGAGTGCCTGTTTCTGAGGCATCCAAAACCATACGATCTCGGCACTCCTTAGATTTAGGCAGGAATAACTTGGGGTCAGTTGGATGGGGGAAATACTCAATTCAGTTCCCATTCAAAGTCAGATCTATTCATTTCACACTTTTGAAAACAGTTTGAGAACTGGAACATCTTTTGAAATTTGCACTTGTCTGAATTTTGCAAGAGAGTTCTCCCTCCAATGTTTTAAATGCATTTAATAAGTCGAAAACAAGTAGAAAAAATGATATGATGAAGAAATACAATAAATGCATTACATTAGAAGCTGTTTGTAAAACTGTGTGTGCTGGTGACTATCAATGGCACCTGTCATTTGTCAGTTCTCTCATTTTCCCAGTCTTAAATTCAGTTCCCCACATTTCTGCAGCAACTCATGACAATTCTTCAGAGGTAGCACAATTTCTCTGAAGCAGCACATGTTTGTTGCTGTTCTGACTAATGCACCCATTTTTGCAAGTAATTCCCCTAAATTTGGGAAACATCGTTAGTTGGAGAGTAGCACTGCAAAATTCAGATAAACAAAAAATTTGAAAGAATGGCTGTGTTTTGCTTCTCATAAAGTGTGAATTTGAGTAACTCATTTTAAAATGCAAACTAAATCATTTTTCTCCCCATTCCCTGGCCAGAACTGCATACAAAAAAAGAAAAAGAAAAAATGCTTATTTATGGAATGCTTTACGAAGAATCCTCACGAGGACATTTTTTTAAAAAAACTAAAACGACAAACTGAAGCGGAATTTAAGATTGAAAAGAAGAGAGAGAGCTGGTATTGACACATTCTTCCATTCCCAGTTGGAAGTGAAAAATCCAGTTTCAAGACCCTCTTCTGCGCATTCGTACCAGCTTGTGATGCCCCCTCGCCTCACGGCATCCCAGAGAACTGGATTGCAGCATCCCGGAAGGCTCGCTGGGGAGAACAGAGTGACAAAGAAATAAATCTCCTAGCACCTGATTTAATTAGTAAGTGATAGCTTGTTATGAGAGGTATTTGAATCAAGAGGAGCGTAAGGGACTTCCCAGAGCCTGAGCGGGAAGTCACAAGTCTGTGCTGGGTTCTCGACTCACTTTTCTCCTCCCTGATCTGGCTGCCGTGTGGACGTGTCTTGGAGGAGGTGGGGTCCTTCCAATTGGGGTGGGTGGGGCCACAAGGGGGCGGAGCCTCCTCCATCCCTATATCTGCAGGGCTCTCGCCTCCAGCTAGGCAGCCTCTGAGTTCCCAGCGTTTCCTTGCCACAATGACCAGATCCTGGCTGTGCTTGCCGCTGCTCCTCGTGGGGGCCTTGCTCCTGGGGCAGCCGGTGTGGGGGGCAGAGGAAGAAGAACAGCGAGAGTCCGAAGAGCTACATGTCCCAGAGGAGTCTGAGGAGCAGATGGTGCCAACTTCACCTGAAGAATTGGAGGCTATGGAAAGCTTCGAAGAAGGAGTACCGCAGCATTTTGAGTCCCTGGCTGTGGACTATTTTAACAAGCTTCCATATTATGATGGCATTTACAAGAGCGTGGAGGCCAAACTGCCAAAATTCAAGGTAAAGGAAACAGGTACCTCAGGAGCTCCCAGGTGGTGGAATATAGCCCATTTGGAGAACCTCTCTCTTTTGCCCCCAGGCAGACACCCAAAAGCCATCCAGCCTGAAGGCGGGGCTAAAAGCCACTCAGCACTGCTCCCCTCCCCTTGTGGTTCTGGAGCATATCCCACCCCCACCCGCTTTGTAAATTGTCCCCAAGATGACATGGAAGTGGGTGGGTGAAGATTTGGGAGACGAAGAATAAGGTTCCTAGTCCTTGTGATGGTAAAGAAGAGGAAGGCAGTCTTAGCATGTACTTTTCCATGTCCTGTGGGGCTTTTACAGGCAAGGACTCCCCCCCCCCAAGCTGGTTCACTTCTCCTGCCCTGACAACTGTGTTTTCTTTTATTCTCTCGATCTTATGCTTGTCCAAATGAGCCTAGGGCTTGCTGATCAGAAGGTCGGCGGTTCGAATCCCTGTGACGGGATGAGCTCCCGTTGCTTGGTCCCAGCTCCTGCCAACCTAGCAGTTCGAAAGCACGTCAAAAATGCAAGTAGATAAATAGGAACCGCTACAGCGGGAAGGTAAACGGCATTTCCATGTGCTGCTCTGGTTTGCCAGAAGTGGCTTTGTCATGCTGGCCACATGACCTGGAAGCTGTACGCCGGCTCCCTCGGCCAATAATGCGAGATGAGTGCACAACCCCAGAGTCGGTCACGACTGGACCTAATGGTCAGGGGTCCCTTTACCTTTACCTTTAGCAGAGGTTTTCAAACATTTTGAGTCCACGGCTCCCTTGACCAGCTACCTTCTTTCTGTGGCTCCTCTGTGGGGCTCAGGAGCCCAGTTATGTCACCCCTTGCCTGCAGAGCCGGCAGCCTCTCACCCCTTTTTGAACACCCTCCCATGTGGAGTGTTCCCTCAGCCTCCTCTCCTCTCCCCTCTCCTTTGGAGTCCTCCGGGCAGCCACCCTGGTCTCTGAGCCGCCACTCCCTCCCCACCACCACCCCAAAGAGAGGAGCCTGCTCATGCCTCCCCACAGGGGCCTGGGAAGAGGATGCCCCCCACTTTAGCAGCCTGACGGAGACTGGCCGAAGGTGAACGTGAGGCCAGCCCCTTGCTCACCTTGGGAGCACAGTTTCAGCAGTGGGCGCTGCTGGGCCTACATTGTGGAAAGGCTCTCCTTCAGCTCCCAGGCAGGCATTGCACACAGCAAGCACAAGAAAGGCCAGTGTGGTGCTTGCCTGCCCACCCACCTGCTCAGCCTCCCACTTGTCTGTCCATTCCCAACAGCAAGGGCTGGCAGAGTGGCTGGCTGGGCTCCCTCGCCCTTCTGGATTGCTTACTCCAAGGCTGCCTCAGCTCCTGGCAACCAGCACCCCCTGGCCAGCCCCAAAGGCAGCGTTCGCCTTTGGAGCTTGTAGCCAGGGCTTCTGCAACAAACAGCTATGCAAGCCTTTGGGAGGCAGAGACGTGAGAGGGTATCAGAGGAGGAAGGGAAGGGAAGGGAAGGGAAGGGAAGGGAAGGGAAGGGAAGGGAAGGAGGGAAGGAAGGAAGGAAGGAAGGAAGGAAGGAAGGAAGGAAGGAAGGAAGGAAGGAAGGAAGGAAGGAAGGAAGGAAGGAAGGAAGGGGGACAGAGACCAGTGTTGCCTGCAGCACCCATGACCATCATTCAAACCACTGCCCTCAATTCCACGGTTTGGTTTTATGGCTGCACCAAAATGGTGCCTCCTTTCCCACCAGGGAAGAAAGGGTGGGGTGGGGATCTACAGGAAAAATGGAGGGGGGAGAGAGAAAGAGCAACATCGGGCTCTGCTGGCCCCGTGGAACCTGCCGCCTGAGGCAATCGCCTCACCTTGCCTCATAGGTGGGCAGGCCATGTTGCTGTAGACAAGGGTGCCCAATTGCCTTTGCTCATCCCAGCCCCGTCCCTCCAGAGGGTGCACGGGGGTGAAGGGGGTTGTTGGGGTCCCCCTCAGTATTGAGGGGGACTGTGCCCCCTGACTGAAAATATTGAGGGGTCTGGAGCCCCTAGCACCCCCTATACCTGGCGCCAATGGCTGTAGGATTCTGAGGTTGTATGAGCATCTAAGAGCCAAAATTCCCCCTCTCTTCTGCCAACTGGTGCTGGAGAAGAAAAGGTGGGAGCCAGAGATCGCATGAAGGGAGGGGTGTGTGCCTGTGTGGGTGGGAACTATAGATCCCATGATTCTTGGGGGGGGGGAGTCACCTGGTTTAAATGTGCTTTAACTGAACAGTGTGGGCGTTTGAAAGCTTGAGCCTTGACCCTGAAATCAGATTTCAGAGCTGAAATCAAGCACCGACTTAATGCCAAACCCTCATTCCCTGCAAAATTGCCTCTGGACACACCCATGCACAATGCCAGGTCAGGAGCTGGTTGGCCGCACAGAAGCTGTGAGCTTGAAGCCGCTCTTGTTCTCTGCTTCCAGCAAGCCATCGGAACAATGGTGCACATGAAGGTGCTGCTGGCGAAGACCGACTGCAGAAAGGAGGACAGGGGGCGGAGTCCTGACATGACGAATCATTTACTCCATTATATGTATAAGTTGGAGCCCATGCCGGAACTGAAAGGTTGCAACCTGCCACCTCCAGACGAACAGGAGGTGAGCTAACGGCGTCCATTTAGTCACAGCATCATAGAATTGTAAGGTTGGAAGGGACACCCCAAAGGACATCTAGCCCACCCCGCTTCAGTGCAGGAATCACAGCTAAAGGATCCCGGTTGAAAAACCTCCAGTATCTAAAAAACAACAACCTTCCACAGTCTTTGCCTGACTGCGAGGTGCAAGGATGGAGGGAGAAGGAAATGGCAGGGTGGGGGCCTCTTGCTGCAGGTGGAGGAGAGAGGAGGGTGGCAAACTTGGCCAGCTACAGCTGGTTCCGCCAAGGCAGGGTGGGGGAGAGCAAGGCGGCTTGGCAGTCTGGTGTCCTAACTCACGTCTCACTTCGGCTGTTGAGATAAGGGAGGCGAGGGCAGAGGGCAGTAGACTGGGGAGAATCAAAGGAGGCCAGAGCAAAATCAGTAAGACAGGAGTGTCAAACAGCAGTTATGTAGCAGGAGGAGAAGCAGACAGTCCACTACAAATAGACACTGAAAGTGTAAATGCTTGTTGGAGCGTAGGGCACCTGTCTGGTGGCACCCCAAGAGATGGTCATGAGACCCGAATTATTGCTCCAGGTAGTGCCCCATGGTTTCTAGGTTTTTGAGGGGAAATGTTTGCATCATTGAGAGATATTATTGACCACCATAATAATAATAATAATAATAATAATAATAATAATAATAATAATAATAATATAATTTATTATTTATACCCCGCCCATCTGGCTGGGTTTCCCCAGCCACACTGGGCGGCTTCCAACAGAAAAATAGAATAAAATAATCGATTAAACATTAAAATCCTCCCTAAACAGGCCTCCTTTCAGATGTCTTCTAAAAATCTGGTAGCTGTTTTTCTGTTTGACATCTGATGGGATGGCATTCTACAGGGCGGGCGCCACCACCGAGAAGGCCCTCTGTTTAGTTCCCTGCAACTTGGCTTCTCGCAATGAGGGAACCGCCAGAAGGCCCTCGGTGCTGGACCTCAGTGTCTGGGGTGGAGACGCTCCTTCAGGTATACTGGACCGAGGCCGTTTAGGGCTTTAAAGGTCAGCACCAACACTTTTGAAAGGAAACGGATTTCCATAGTGCCGTGCTGGTATTCTTATTCTTATTAATATTACAGTATATTATTACCAATTCAGTTTTTCTTTTCATTCTGTTGAATTCCATTAGTTTAATAACTTTTTGAAGATCCTTTTATATGTTTTTAGCTTTTTATATTTTATCTGCATCATTTAAAGCTATCTAAATGATGAAGCAATACACAATAATGAAGAAAACTAATTTATTGAAAGGCAGGCTTTGTTTTTACATTTCTGGGATGACAATGTAAATTGTATTTTTAAATTTTATTCATGGTACTATAGTTTTTGTTACATTGTGTGGGTGTTCCCCCCTCATATGTCATTTTCTTTTTTCTTCCCTTCACCTCCCCCCCCCCATTTTTTTTTCTGCATAAGAAGCAAGGGTGTATACTGTAATAGCCACCCAGTGTGGCTGGGGAAACCCAGCCAGATGGGCAGGGTACAAATAATAAATTATTATTATTATAAAATTATTATAGGCTACATTCTGTTTGAATATATAATATTATCTGTAAGCCACCTTGAATCCTATCAAAGGCAAAGGCAAAGTATAAATATGGTGGGTGCTAAACATATGCTCCTCAAAAGCCAGAACAGAGAGGTGAGACTTAGCTATACAGCTGCAAATATGTTTTAAGTGTGTTTTAAGTGCATTATACAAATGTGACACAAGATGGTGCTGGTGAGCTAATGGCAGGTTCCATATATTTAAAAAACGTTTTGTTGTTTTTAAAAAAGCATTTGCACAGCGTTTTTCAAATATGTCTTGATTCAGCCATGCTCTTCCATTGAAAAAAACATTCTTTCTTAATGAGAGCGGATCTGCTCATGAGGCAGAAAGTTGAAGGCAGGATCCAAGCCTGCCCTTACTCAAGGCCTCCACTGGGAAACTTTCCCTTTGCTATTAAGAAGAATTGCTGTGGCTACAGTTTTTCATTGGCATATTTGATGGTATGAACAAACCCCCGTATTTCTAACTTATTTGATCTCCCCCCCCCCCCCCGCCATTCCCACACTTGTTCACAGAATCTGAACTGCAACTTTGGAATATTTATGGATGCAAGAAGTGGCTCGATATCTGTGGCTCACCACAAATGCACACCGCTGCATGTTGAAGAGTTGTGGTGAAGACCCTGCCTAACCCCCGGATGCTGCCACCAGACAACTGCGGTCTGTTCCTCTTCCTCTTCTTCCACAGCTGCAAAATAATCACTTAGATGCAAGCCTAGAAACTCTCCCGCTAAAAGGGAGTGTCTGAATCCACCGTGGCCCCCTCCTCATCCTAGACGCTCTGGTCACTCTCCGTCTCCGTCTCTTTTTGTTCCAAAATAGGGGTAATAAAATTGACTCGCAAAAGCATTGCCATGAAGTTGAATGGCTTTGTAAACTTTGCGTGTGTCTCTTGCCCACCCTCTCTGCCAGTGGCAACTAGCGCTTATTGGGAGAGATACGGGGGAAGGCAGGGAGCTGAACAGTAGGTGGCGTAGAGTGGTACTTTGGTTCTCAAACTTAATCCGTTCCGGAAGTACCTTCCAAAACCAAGGCGTGCTTTCCCATCGAAAGTAATGCAAAACGGATTAATCCATTACAGGCTTTTAAAAACAACCCCTAGAACAGCAATTTAACATGAATTTTACTACTTAGCGAGGCCATTGATCTATAAAATGAAAGCAATAAACAATGTACTGCAGTCACACAATCAATCAATCAGTAGCTGAACTGGGTTCCACACAGTCACACACAAAAAAAGAGCCACAAAAATGCAAAAGAAATAAATAGCAAAAAGAGACAGACCTCAGGGTAATACTCAAAACGGAAGTGTGGCACTCAAAAGAGAGCACGCTCGGCTTCCAAAAACAGTTCACAAACCGGAACACTTACTTCCGGTTTGCAGTGTTTGCATTCCAAGTTGTTTGAGTACTAAGGGGTTTGAAAACCAAGGTACCACTGTACTAGGATTTCCCTCAAACTAGACACTCTGCTTCTGTTGATCCGGCCTTGAGTTGCCTTACTTTTGTTTGTTTTGTTTTGCTGCACTGTTGACTCATGTTCAGCAGTGGTTAGGCAGCATTTCTCAACTTTGAGACTCCTGATTGTTGTTAAGACTACAGGTGAAACTCAGAATTAGAATATCGTTGAAAAGTGCATTTATTTCAGTAATGCAACTTATTATTTTTTCTCCTTTTAATTTTTACAAATGCTTTCTTTTGGAAATTCCACAGTAATCAAATAGTTACGATAATCCAAAAATAAACATCGCTATTACATTTCATTCATTACATTCCATTTATTATAATTGACCCGCCTAACGACAAATAATTACAATTACAACAAATAAAGGCTTGACATATCCTACTTTGCATGCCATGCTTCTATCTCATATATTGGTTTCACCTTTTAAGTTGCATTACTGAAACAAATGCACTTTTCGACGATATTCTAATTTTCCGAGTTTCACCCGTACAACACCAAACATGGCCAGTGGTCAGGGATGATGGGATATTTAATTCCAACAACATCTGGGGACCAAAGTTTGAGACAGGCTGGGTTCCAGCATCTGATGAGGACCTGGGAAAGACCAGGGTTCAAATCCCCACTCAACCATGATGCTTACTAGGTACCCATAGGCCAGTCATTGCCTCTGAGCCTAACCTACTTCACAGGGTTGTTGTGGGATGGGGAAGAACTATGTATGGCACCATCAGTTGCTTGGATTAAAAAGTGGGAAGCAAATGAACTAAAACAAACAAACAAACAGGACTGGGGAGGGGGACAGCCACCCATACACCAGCCACCCATACACACCGGCAATGTTCAACCTTGGCATGTGCTGCAAACTTCTGGGTGACCCACTTCCAAGAATTTAATTTCATTCCCACCAAGGTAGATACCGGTAACAGAAGCAAGGTAGAGTTACTTCAATACAATGGGTGGAGTCCTTTAGGTGGTGGAATTCTGTGCAGGAAAGTGAGAACGAGCTCATTAAAGGGGGGAAAAAAACCAATAACACCCAAACACTGACAAAGTGATACCTTTATTGGGATGAATCAACAAGTTGCAAAGAAAAAAAAAGAGGTTTGCAGGACCGTCAAAATCAAGAGAGGGATAGTATATTTGGAGGCACGGTAGAAAAGCCCCAGTGCAATTTTAGAAATGTGGGAAATGTGATTTCAGAATTAAAATAGTATTTTTCCTTGCTTGAGATAGGATTGGGGTAGATAGTTTCAAGCTTGCACTGGGCCCCCAGAAATGATGCTTTGGCTCGAGTTCATCCAGGCAGCAGGGAGACCAAGGTCCATTCGAGTCACCCCCAGGCGTGACGTTTAGGAACTGGCTGCTTTACAGCTCATGTGTGTCAGATGTGTGTCACTCAGCCATGGACGGGACCAGACCTGGAACTCACAGATTTGTTTCTGGAAAGAGGGAAAAGGAGAGAGAGAAATATCCAGACAATTAGGGCTGAGTGGGGGGGGAGGGATTATTACAATTGATTCATTGATCACCTTCTAAACACCTTCTCAAGGCAATTCACACATAGCATTATGAAAAACAGTTAAAAACGCAAAAAAATGAATACATTTAATGCAAAATTAAAGCCCTAACAAATGAACACATATGGCAAAGATCCTTTATCCAGCTGCGAAAGCCTGGCAGAACAAAAACATCTCCAGCTGTTTCCGGAAAGTGCAGATCGTGGGTGCCCTGTTATATCTCGGCAAGGATGCTATTCCACAGAACAGGGGCCTAAAAGCCCTGCACTCTGAGTTACTACAGCACAGGCTTCCAATACTTTAAGAACTTGCAGGAGAAACTCTCACAGTTGCCGAACATTTCTGGTGGGGGGCGAGGAGAGAGGCCTGGAACAGGAGCAGTCTATCTGAAATATGGAAGCATCAACATTCAACAGCATAGGCCTCAAAGAGAGCAAGGAAGGCATTATTGCGAACTTGCTTTGGGGCCAGGAAGCAGGAGAGCGGCATAGAATTGGGAACCAGCCCTGGTGTGGAAATGGCTCGTCATGAGAACGTGGATTCTAGATTACCTTGTTCTAGCAGAGCCTCATGAATAAAGAAAACAGTTATATATATAAGTTGGTCAAGGATGGCAGAAGCACTGGAGGGTTTGTGCAATGACGTGTCCTCACTAAACAGGAATGCGATGCGCCGGGGCTGCTTCCTCCTTGCTCTCAGGAAAAACCTTCCCTGGAGAGGTCACAGGGATTTCTTCTGAAGTCTCAGAAACTGCACAGGCAGCATTTCCAAGACAAGCAGAACCTGTTTCAGGGTAGACCTGCCACTGCATTCAACGCATCTTGAGACATGCCACGTTCCACTCCCACGTTTCTTCCAGTTCCGAGAACGTGAGGTGGAGGCAGGAAAGAGGTCGGTGCAAGACAGGCAACCAGAACACAAAAGGGAACTGGACGATGGCTTGGGAATCTTTGGGAGTCTCTTCCCTGGATGCCTCAAACCCCAATGACGCAGTAGGCTGGGCCTGTTCAGTGGTGAGTCGAATGAACTTCATACACACTCACGAGATTCGCACCTCTGTTGCTTCGTCAATAAATACCCGGGGTTAAAGCAGAGGGAGCCTCGGCTCAGATTAAACACAGCGCCAACAGGCTGAAACAAAATGACGCATTTTGCACCAATACAACTATAGCTGGGGACCCTGCTTCCATCGGGGTTAAACGGAGTCAACCTCAGAATGTATTTGCAGCAAAAGAACATCTGCCCCTTTGCCTGGCCTGCACACATTCAAGCTGCCAGAGGCACAGTTGGGGGGGGGGAGAAGACACCAAACTGTCGTTGTTGCCTCCCATAGTGCAGCAGGCTTGGAGAGTGCATCTCTCATTGCCCCACCGCAGATTTTCAGATCAACCAAGAACAATTCCCCAAACATTCCAGCTGCGTACAGAGGTGATTCTCAGGCACAGCAATGAGGGTTAACTGGGGAACTCCAAACTGAAAAAGATTCCTAATTGTGCTGATTTGCATCGGAACTGTTTCTGGAAATAAACGATAAATTGCAAGAACTCAGGCCAAAAGAAGATGGATTTCAAATAAATCTTCACAAGGTTTCATTGATGTGATGCGGAGTTTAAATGGGAATCAATCCCAATGTTGAAGGCAAATAAAGGTAAATTCCAGTAAAAATCAGGACACGGCCCTGTTTCGACTATTCTTTGTCAGCAAAGATTCACAGGTCAAAGTGTACCAAATGTACCAAGTGTACCAAAGTGTAGGCAAACATATTTGGTACACTTTGACCTGTGAATCTTTGCTGACGAAGAATAGTTGAAACAGGGCCGTGTCCTGATTTTTACTGGAATTTACCTTTATTTGCCTTCAACATTGGGATTGATTCCCATTTATACTCCGCATCACATCAATGAAACCTTGTGAAGATTTATTTGAAATCCATCTTCTTTTGGCCTGAGTTCTTGCAATTTATCGTTTATTTCGGAACTGTTTCTGACGCCCTAGAGCATTATCAAATTTAGCAATATTTCTTTTCCTTGTATCGAATAAGCAAAGCCAGTTCCCTAATCTTGCACCTGTAATTAATTGCATCCATTAATTGTCCCGCTTGAGCCCACGAAATGTCAAAATTTCCATGGAAAAATTAAGCACTGCCATTTGGGGGCGGAAGTGGAATTCTGATGAAAGAGGCTTTGGGAACCATTAGAGGGCACAGAACTGGAGACAGCTCTCCTTCACAAATGAACAGAAGCTTATTCAAGGACAACACAGCAGGGTTGTTGTGAGGGAGAGCTTCCTGGTGACTTGACTTGGGCCCTGTACTTTATTAGCAGAAAGTGATGTAGGGTTGCAATTTGCTAATGCAGCCCCCAGAACGTCCTCAGTCAGCCCAGCTGGTGAACTATTTACACAGACCATATTTGGGGGCAGGGGTTACCCAAAAACATGTACCAAGACCCATTTTTTCTTTACAGGCATTTGAGCTGCTGGGCTTGTAAAATCCTCATCTCTCTCTTGTCTGAGCTACAGTATATTTGCCAGCCATTATGTGTTTAGCTCATTACGATAAAAATATAAATGACAAAATAGATTATATTACAAAACATAATATTCTATTATGTTAGTCGCTGAACTTTTTTTTATAAACTGAAAGGTAAAATACAATGCTTTTTATCGCTAAATTACAACACAAAAACGATTTCATCTATAAACTATAAAATTATTGATCATAACCAAAACTTCTTTAAATTTTTTAAGAAGCATGGCTTTGTTGCCCATTAGGCCTAATTGGTCACTTTTATGATTTAAATGCAAAACGTCAGACTGTAAAAGAGTGAATTTGTATTGGAATTTAAAATTCCAGTAACAAGCAAGCTCCGTTTTTTTAAAAAAATAAACATATTTCACACACATCCTTCAATGTCTCATTGGCAACAGGAAAGGTTTGTTAACAAAGCTACACCCCCACACTTCTTTGTACCATTGCAATATGCCAATGAAATGTCAGATTTCCAGATCACCCTTGGGTTTCAGATCACCCTCAGATTTCAGATCACCCTTGGGACGTGAAATACAAAGGTTTATCCAGATGTACCAAGTGTACCAAAGTGTAGGCAAACATATTTGGTACACTTTGACCTGTGAATCTTTGCTGATGAAGAATAGTTGAAACAGGGCCGTGTCCTGATTTTTACTGGAATTTACCTTTATTTGCCTTCAACATGGGGATTGATTCCCATTTAAACTCCGCATCACATCAATGAAACCTTGTGAAGATTTATTTGAAATCCATCTTCTTTTGGCCTGAGTTCTTGCAATTTATCGTTTATTTCGGAACTGTTTCTGACGCCCCAGAGCATTATCCAATTTAGCAATATTTCTTTTCCTTGTATCGAATAAGCAAAGCCGGTTCCCTAATCTTGCACCTGTAATTAATTGCATCCATTAATTGTCCCGCTTGAGCCCACGAAATGTCAAAATTTCCATGGAAAAATTAAGCACTGCCATTTGGGGGCGGAAGTGGAATTCTGATGAAAGAGGCTTTGGGAACCATTAGAACTGGAGACAGCTCTCCTTCACAAATGAACAGAAGCTTATTCAAGGACAACACAGCAGGGTTGTTGTGAGGGAGAGCTTCCTGGTGACTTGACTTGGGCCCTGTACTTTATTAGCAGAAAGTGATGTAGGGTTGCAATTTGCTAATGCAGCCCCCAGAACGTCCTCAGTCAGCCCAGCTGGTGAACTATTTACACAGACCATATTTGGGGGCAGGGGTTACCCAAAAACATGTACCAAGACCCATTTTTTCTTTACAGGCATTTGAGCTGCTGGGCTTGTAAAATCCTCATCTCTCTCTTGTCTGAGCTACAGTATATTTGCCAGCCATTATGTGTTTAGCTCATTACGATAAAAATATAAATGACAAAATAGATTATATTACAAAACATAATATTCTATTATGTTAGTCGCTGAACTTTTTTTTATAAACTGAAAGGTAAAATACAATGCTTTTTATCGCTAAATTACAACACAAAAACGATTTCATCTATAAACTATAAAATTATTGATCATAACCAAAACTTCTTTAAATTTTTTAAGAAGCATGGCTTTGTTGCCCATTAGGCCTAATTGGTCACTTTTATGATTTAAATGCAAAACGTCAGACTGTAAAAGAGTGAATTTGTATTGGAATTTAAAATTCCAGTAACAAGCAAGCTCCGTTTTTTTAAAAAAATAAACATATTTCACACACATCCTTCAATGTCTCATTGGCAACAGGAAAGGTTTGTTAACAAAGCTACACCCCCACACTTCTTTGTACCATTGCAATATGCCAATGAAATGTCAGATTTCCAGATCACCCTTGGGTTTCAGATCACCCTCAGATTTCAGATCACCCTTGGGACGTGAAATACAAAGGTTTATCCAGACATAATGTTTGGACAGTTAAAATAATCTTCAGGTTGTATCCCGTATTAATCATACTCTGAGTAAACCCATCAAATTAGACAGACCTAACTATCTTGCCACTATTAATCTCAAAGGGCGTATATGACTAATGTCATATGAGCCCATTGAGATTGATGTCATATGAGCCCATTGAAATTAATAGTGTCAAGCATCACAAGATATACAAGATGTGGCAACAGCCACTGGCCTGGATAGCTTTCCTAAAGGAAATGTGTGGGGGAGACATGTCAACTAACGGCTATTCAGCTAACAGCAAAATAAACCCTCCTTATATAGAAGCAGTCTCCCCAGAGTGTGAACAAAAGAACAACCAGCACATTCATGTCCCATCTGTAAGTGTCCACAGGTGTTTAGCTGGTTACTGCTGAGCAAAACTACTCTTGCTTTCCTTAAACAAATAAACAAACAGATAAATAAATAAGACCCACGCCAAACACTACCAAAATAGTGAATGAGGAAGCCCCATGGAAATCCCATTTTTGCTAGGGTTACCATCTGTGGTCCTCCAGATGTTGCTGGACTCCAGCTGACACCAGCCAGAGACTACTGAGGTGGGAAATCCACCAACATCTGGAGAGCCACAACTGGTTTTCATCCACAAAGGCTGCTCTGATTTACTTTTGTGTAAGAATGGCAGGTCAACAGGGAGGTGGTGGTTGGAAATACCCACTGACCAAGAGACATTTCAAAGGTTTGTGGCTTTCCACAGGTCAAGTCCAAGCTTTTCTGAAAAACCGTACTCTCTCATACAAATCTCTTTTGGGGAGGCCCTTCTCTTGGTCCCACCACCCTTACAGACCCACTTGGTGGGGATGTGAGAGAGAGCCTTCTCGGTGACTGCTCCCAAACTTTGGAGCTCCTTCCCTAGAAAAGTTCAACTGGCTCCCTCCTTGCCGTCCTTCCGCTGGCAAGCAAGTGGAAACTTTCTGGTTCCAACAGGCTTTGGGGAATGGACTGGTGTTTTTTTAATGAAAGGGCTATTGTCATGCTCTTTTTATTGTATTTGTCTGGCTTTAATAGATTTTATATATGGTTATAGTTTTCATTCCACCAATGTTTACTCTTTTTTTAATGATTGCTTCTTCTATGTTCTTAGCGGTTCTTGTTTTTATCTGTAAGCTGCCTTGAGTTCCATCAGGGGAAAAGGCAGGGTGTGAACAAATGTAATAACTCTGGAAATGACAACAAGATTAAACCGCTGGCTGGCTGCCAGTTTCAACACGAGAAGCTGCCTCTTGCTTATTTACAATGATTAGTCATTAAATACAGGAAGGAGTTCCTCATAACATTCTTAGGACATGATAAACACTACTTATATAGTGCTCTGACCCGACACAAACCAGTCAGGTGAAATAGGCCTAAGGTTACATTCTGCACAAGGAAGGCTGCAGCTCAGCCCCAGGACATCTGCCCTGCATGCAGAAAGTTCCCTGGTTAGATTCTTCAGCATTCCCAGGCCAGACTAGGAAATACCCCCTCCCATCTGAAAAACATGGAGAGCTGTTGCCACTCAGCATCAACAGCAATGGGGCACCCGGACCAAGGGTCTGATTCTGCTTAAGGCAGATTCCCATGTGCTTGCTGGCGGTGGGGAAGGCTAGGCACAGACTGGCCACGATGTACGGCTTCCATTACGCTTGAACCAGAAGCTGCAGTTAGTGCAGAATGCATCAGCACAATTTCTGGCAGGAATAAGACCCTGACAACTTATTAACACCTATGCTCAGAGACCCACACTGCTTGCCGATTTGCTACCGTACCAGGTTCAAGGTGTTAATAGGAGTATATAAAGCCCTGAACGGCTTAGGACCAGTTTACCTGTGAGATTGCTTTACCCCATATACGCCCAGTCAACTACCGTACTTTGATCTGTGGAACTGGCATTGTTACAGGTGACACAGAATACTCATTTTGCATTCCCAATAAATCAATCTTTTAGCTTGATAGCGTAACACTTTGGAAATCCCTGGCCAATGGCATCAGCAGAGGCCGTCACCGTATCCCTTTTGGCGCCTGCTAAAACAGCTTTGTTCTGGCAGGCTTACCCAGTTAGGTAGAATACTGCCTTTTAACTGTTTAACCGGGAACTAAGGGTGAAAGGTGGGTAATTAATAATAATTATAACAATAACAATTATCCTCTCATCAGCTCTAGCATCCCACAGTTGGCTGGGGCTGATGGATGCTGTAGTCCAGATCACCAGATGAGCACCAGGCTGTTCTGGGAATCATTACTGTATCTTGGGATTACTCAACAAATCATAGAATCAGAGTTGGAAGAGACCACAAGGGCCATCCAGTCCAACCCCCTGCCAAGCAGGAAACACCATCAAAGCATTCCTGACATATGCCTGTCAAGCCTCTGCTTAAAGACCTCCAAAGAAGGAGACTCCACCACACTTCTTGGTAGCAAATTCCACTGCCAAACAGCTCTTACTGTCAGGAAGTTCTTCCTAATGTTTAGGTGGAATCTTCTTTCTTGAAGTTTGAATCCATTGCTCCGTGTCCGCTTCTCTGGAGCAGCAGAAAACAATCTTTCTCCCTCCTCCATATGACATCCTTTCATATATTTGAACATGGCTATCATGTCACCCCTTAACCTTCTCTTCTCCAAAACTGAGGATATTCACAAATTCCTAAGGCTGTTTGTATGAAGGGCTGGAAAGTCGCATGATCAAAGCTGCTCCATCTACAGCAGTTTTAAACTGTTGTACAGAGAGGACCCCTTTCTTATCACTGAATAAGCAACCAAGAACCTGTGAGATCCCTGGTCAACACATCTGGCTCCTAGTCTCACCTGCTGTTCTCCTTCCAAGGGCAGGCTGCAGCGTTGGAGGTCCTCGGCACTCAGGTTTGACCCTGCCTTCTTATCACACAGGGTATTCACCAACTCGACAGTCAAGTAGTATTTCATACCCGCCACCACCTGGAAAAAAATTAGGCATTTGACATTTAGCAGAGTAATGCAAACTGTGTGTGTGTGTGTGTGTTTAATGAGAGAGAGATATGGAGGCAGGAAATAGATTGATGTAAACAGATGCAATTAAAGGTCAGTGTCATTTAATGAACCATATACTGTACTCAATTCTACATGAAAAGAGTCCTGCTGGATCAGGCCAATGGCCCATCCAATCTAGCATCCTGTTCTCAGCCAGACGCCACAATGGGACCCAAGTACAAGAGCACTCTCCCTTCATGAAGTTTCCAGCCATCGGTGTTCAGAAGTATTACTGCCTTTGACTTCCGAGGTAGAGAATAGCCATCATGACAAATAGCCATCGACAGCCTTCTCCCTCTGTGAATTGGTCCAATCCTCTTTCAAGCCATCGAAATGGGTGGCCGTCACTTCCTTTTCTATCATCAACTGTCCTTTGGGAAGGAACCTGATGGCTTTTTATCATGCTAATATGGGTTTGTATTTTCTGGGAATGTATTTGCAAGCCACCTGGTGGGGGGGGGGAGGTAATCCTGAAAGGCAGGACAGGAGTTGCCATAAATAAGTACTGTTACCACTGAATTTTTTCAGTACCTCTTACTTCCTGCTCTGAAAACACACACTGCAACTTAACAATCCTCACCCTCAATGAGGACTACCTTGTTCCTTTTTGTCTCAAGACCCTAGACTTCTACGTCCCAATACCATTTTCCCCCAGGGATGAAATGGGAGGGTGGGGGAAGGCTAAAAGATATTTTAGCCTTTCTAGCTATGGGGGGGGGGCTGATTGTTTAACCCTTTGCCTGACTTAGGTTCACACTGAAGCATTTAGAAAACTGACTTTAAAATGAGCATTTGTATGTACACATCATTAGTCTACAGCAGGTGCCAGAACACATCACGCATTTTTATTCAGCTTGCCACTTGGCCTGGGGGCATTTAGCAGCCATGACAGTTCATAAGGAGCCATGATTTCCAATCCTGTCCTTTTGTTGGGACTCCTCCCCCCTACAAAAATCCACCACTCTCTCTCTCTCCTACTGTGTCAACCCATCTCAATTCTCTTCCCTCCGCCCCCAGCTTCCAGAAACTTAAGAAGTTGCCTATTATACCGGCACTGTTCATACATCTTGCCCATTATTGTCTACAGCTGGCAGCAGTGACTCTCCAGCATTTCCGGCAGGGGGGTCTTTCCCAGCCCTACCTAGCGATGCCAGGGACTGAACCTGGGATCTTCTGCATTCAAGGCAGATAGATGACAACTTGCACCCTGTTTTTCAATCTGGGACCTTCTACACACAAGGCAGATGCTCTATGGCTGAGTTACAACCCTTCCAGCCCCCTCTCCACCCCCAAGGCGCTCCTTCCTTCAACGACTAGGCTACTTCTCTATGTTAGTCGGCGCCCTCCGGATGCTTTGGACTTTGGGCTGGAGGCTAATGACAGGCCAAGACAGCAGGAGGGCGCCAGGCTGGGGAAGGCTGGTGTGGAGAGAGAGGTTAAGTGGTTTTTTTAAAAAAAGTTTTAGGGATGGAGAGTGGAAAAGGGACCCAAGATTTTCTTGCAAGCCCGGCCCCCGCGTCCTTACCTGGATCTGCGCCTTGAGGATGTTCAGCTGCCGACAATAGAACATGTTGTTGCTGGCCTGGTTGTAGGCGGCCACGGCGAAGGCAGCGGCCATCTGCACGTCGGGATCCGAGACGGAGCGAGGCGCCAGGCCTCCGGGCATCCCGATGCTTTCCGCAAACAGCGCCGGGAGGAAGAGCAGCAGCCCAAGGCAAGAGATGAGCATCGCGAAAGGTGAGCACAACTGCGCCATTGCCGAGAATGAGCTGGAAGCGAGAGCGGCCATAGGCTGATATAAAGGCCGAGGCCACGCCCACGCCGCAGAGCCGGCCAATCAACGACGCGGGAGGCGGAAGCCTGAAAGGACAGGTAAGGCGCGGAGCCACGCCTACTCCTGGGGAGGGCTGCTCCCGCTGAAGGGAAGAAGCAGGCGCACCCTGGGAATGTTCGCGCCTTTACCTGGGAGTAAATCCCACTAAGCAGCGCGGGGCTTCCTTTTGAATAGGCAGTGCAGAGGACGGCGTTGATCTTTCGCTGGTGGATTGCAGCCAGACCGGAGGTGACCGATTTAGATTCAAAGCAGAGCAAATATAAAGGCTCCTTCCTCAAACAGGTGCCCTCCAGATATTTGGGCACTGGTGGGACTTGTAGTCCACTAGAGGGCACCAAGTTTGGGAAAGGCAGCTCTGTTTCTGGAAGATCCTGTGCTGTATCTGGACGAATGCACACCAGACATGTAAAACACATCCAATGCGCATGGCTACCTCCCCCCAAATCCTGGCAACTGTAGTTTCGCGCTCACATAGTTCCCCAGCAGGCTGAACAAGCTTTTATTCCCAATATCCTGTGTTTTAAATGTGTATTGCAAGTGCTTTAAACCTTCCACTTGGATCCGACCTGTGTCACTACAGCAGCACTCAGACCAGGCAAATATTGAACGTAACAGATTGGCAGAAAAGACTCTACCACCTCAAATTAGAGACAATGCATGTACTTTTGTAACCCAATAAAATCCTTAATAAAAATTATTTTTTAAAAATTGATAAGTGGGTCCTAAAATGCCAATTTAGGGAAATGGTAGGATCCTGCTCTGAAAAGATTAGACTCACTGCTCTAAGGCACTTAAAAATAAGTATTGTTTTTCATTCCTTTTCAATTTGTTAGCAATGTATTACCTTATAAATTAAATACCTTATTTTTCCGTGTAAAAGACAATGTTTTTGCTAAATACCTGCAGATGCTTCCGCCATCAGACAAGTGTTGCCTCCTCCTTCTCCTTCCCCCCTCCCCAGCTGCATGTGCCACTCTTTCTTGTGTGTGCACACAGGTGCCATGCGCCGCAAACGGCGCAATGGCACCAACGGAGCACTGCGAGTAAAAGTGCATCTGGGCCTTCTTCATTTCTCAGTTTGGGGTTCAAAAAAATTGGGGTCGTCTTACACATGGGAAAATACAGTAATATCCTTTTGGACTGGGCCTGCACATATTTTACAGAACCTGACGCAGGTCAAACAATGCCATTTCAAAACATGCTGGTGCCAATGTCTTTCCACCAATCTGGTGCCCTACAGATGTTTTGAACGATAACTCCTCCCTTCCCACTGGCACCAGAGGTAGGAGAAGGCCTGCTTTTGTGCTAAGGGAAGAGAAAAGAAACCACAGCAGATTCAAAGTTTGTGTTTTATTTTTCATGATAAAAAACACACGCACGCACACCATTCTGAGGCACAACAGATTTCTCTGACAGATTATCTAATTGTTCACACTTAGGGCTCTGATATTTCCCCTTCCTTCCAGTGCCCTCCTGTGGCCAAGAAGAGCAGATTTGACGTGGAGAAGGAAGAGGGGTGGAACCTCCGTCACTGAGGCTGGACGGATCCCTCAACAGAATGGCTAGGAGGGCTGGCAGGAAATATGGGGCCTGTTTTAATTCACTGATGGGATTGGTTTTTCTTTTTACGGAAGCTGTTTCTTGAAGAGCAACACCCCAATTTGTTTGGAAACGCTGGCAGCTCTGCTGTCGCTCCCGAGTACCCCTAGAACCGCAGAGGGGGACACAATCCACCTGGCGCAGCTCAGTTCTTCTTGCTCTTGGGGGTGTCGTACTTTCTTTTGCTCGAGTACCAGAGGAGCAGAGGGATGCCGATGGAGGGGAGCGTCATGACCCCAAAGGCTGCCCAATCCAGCTTTATAAAAGAAAAGGAGGTGAAGGGGAAATAATGAGTTGTTTCACTTCAGCAAGTTCATTGTGCTAGTCCAGTGGTTTCCAAAGGGTGGGGGGAGGCAACACCCCCTGGGAAGCAGTGGGATTACAGTGGTAAGGGAGGCAGCTGGAGGTGAAAATGGCTATCAGACTTTGAAAAGCTGGCATCACATGATGAAGTTAATCAACTCTGTTGAGATCATTAAACTAAATAGTTTAAACTAGATTTTGAACAGATGTGCAACTAGCTGTTAGTAACACATCTTCCTTAGTGGGTTGTGCACACCACTATTCTGAATAATGCTTTTTATAGAGTAGAATAGGGGGCACTGGGAATTAGTTTATGGAATCAAGGGGATGGTGGCTTGAAAAAGTTTGGGAACCACTGTGCTAGTCAAAAGCTGTGACTGTGACAATTATATTAGGTAAAGGTAAAGGTACTCCTGACCATTAGGAGGGTCTCGACTCACTTTTCTCCTCCCTGATCTGGCTGCCCTGTGGACGTGTCTTGGAGGAGGTGGGGTCCTTGCAGTTGGGGTGGGTGGAGCCACTAGGGGGCGGAGCCTCCTCCATCTCTATATCTGTAGGCTCCTTGCCCCCAGCCGGGCAACCTCTGAGTTCCCAGCGTTTCCTTGCCACAATGACCAGATCCTGGCTGTGCTTGCCGCTGCTCCTCATGGGGGCCTTGCTCCTGGGGCAGCCGGTGTGGGGGGCAGAGGAAGAAGAACAGCGAGAGTCCGAAGAGCTACATGTCCCAGAGGAGTCTGAGGAGCAGATGGTGCCAACTTCACCTGAAGAATTGGAGGCTATGGAAAGCTTTGAAGAAGGAGTACCACAGCATTTTGAGTCCCTGGCTGTGGACTATTTTAACAAGCTTCCATATTATGATGGCATTTACAAGAGCGTGGAGGCCAAACTGCCAAAATTCAAGGTAAAGGAAACAGGTACCTCAGGAGCTCCCAGGTGGTGGAATATAGCCCATTTGGAGAACCTCTCTCTTTTGCCCCCAGGCAGACACCCAAAAGCCATCCAGCCTGAAGGCAGGGCTAAAAGCCACTCAGCACTGCTCCCCTCCCCTTGTGGTTCTGGAGCATATCCCACCCCCCACCCCTTTGTAAATTGTCCCCAAGATGACATGGAAGTGGGTGGGTGAAGATTTGGGAGACGAAGAATAAGGTTCCTAGTCCTTGTGATGGTAAAGAAGAGGAAGGCAGTCTTAGCATGTACTTTCCCATGTCCTGTGGGGCTTTTACAGGCAAGGACTCCCCCCCCCAAGCTGGTTCCCTTCTCCTGCCCTGACAACTGTGTTTTCTTTTATTCTCTCGATCTTATGCTTGTCCAAATGAGCCTAGGGCTTGCTGATCAGAAGGTCGGCGGTTCGAATCCCTGTGACGGGATGAGCTCCCGTTGCTTGGTCCCAGCTCCTGCCAACCTAGCCGTTCGAAAGCACGTCAAAAATGCAAGTAGATAAATAGGAACCGCTACAGCGGGAAGGTAAACGGCATTTCCATGTGCTGCTCTGGTTTGTCAGAAGCGGCTTTGTCATGCTGGCCACATGACCTGGAAGCTATACGCCGGCTCCCTCGGCCAATAATGCGAGATGAGTGCACAACCCCAGAGTCTGTCACGACTGGACCTAATGGTCAGGGGTCCCTTTACCTTTACCTTTAGCAGAGGTTTTCAAACATTTTGAGTCCACGGCTCCCTTGACCAGCTACCTTCTTTCTGTGGCTCCTCTGTGGGGCTCAGGAGCCCAGTTATGTCACCCCTTGCCTGCAGAGCCGGCAGCCTCTCACCCCTTTTTGAACACCCTCCCATGTGGAGTGTTCCCTCAGCCTCCTCTCCTCTCCCCTCTCCTTTGGAGTCCTCCGGGCAGCCACCCTGGTCTCTGAGCCGCCACTCCCTCCCCACCACCACCCCAAAGAGAGGAGCCTGCTCATGCCTCCCCACAGGGGCCTGGGAAGAGGATGCCCCCCACTTTAGCAGCCTGACGGAGACTGGCCGAAGGTGAACGTGAGGCCAGCCCCTTGCTCACCTTGGGAGCACAGTTTCAGCAGTGGGCGCTGCTGGGCCTACATTGTGGAAAGGCTCTCCTTCAGCTCCCAGGCAGGCATTGCACACAGCAAGCACAAGAAAGGCCAGTGTGGTGCTTGCCTGCCCACCCACCTGCTCAGCCTCCCACTTGTCTGTCCATTCCCAACAGCAAGGGCTGGCAGAGTGGCTGGCTGGGCTCCCTCGCCCTTCTGGATTGCTTACTCCAAGGCTGCCTCAGCTCCTGGCAACCAGCACCCCCTGGCCAGCCCCAAAGGCAGCGTTCGCCTTTGGAGCTTGTAGCCAGGGCTTCTGCAACAAACAGCTATGCAAGCCTTTGGGAGGCAGAGACGTGAGAGGGTATCAGAGGAGGAAGGGAAGGGAAGGGAAGGGAAGGGAAGGGAAGGGAAGGGAAGGGAAGGGAAGGGAAGGGAAGGGAAGGGAAGGGAAGGGAAGGGAAGGGAAGGGAAGGGAAGGGAAGGGAAGGAAGGAAGGAAGGAAGGAAGGAAGGAAGGAAGGAAGGAAGGAAGGAAGGAAGGAAGGAAGGAAGGAAGGAAGGAAGGAAGGGGGACAGAGACCAGTGTTGCCTGCAGCACCCATGACCATCATTCAAACCACTGCCCTCAATTCCACGGTTTGGTTTTATGGCTGCACCAAAATGGTGCCTCCTTTCCCACCAGGGAAGAAAGGGTGGGGTGGGGATCTACAGGAAAAATGGAGGGGGGAGAGAGAAAGAGCAACATCGGGCTCTGCTGGCCCCGTGGAACCTGCCGCCTGAGGCAATCGCCTCACCTTGCCTCATAGGTGGGCAGGCCATGTTGCTGTAGACAAGGGTGCCAAATTGCCTTCGCTTGTCCCAACCCTGCCCCTCCAGAGGGTGTGCAGGGGTGAAGGGGGTTGTTGCCCCCCCCTCAGTATTGAGGGGGACTGTGCCCCCTGACTGAAAATATTGAGGGGTCTGGAGCCCCTAGCACCCCCTATACCTGGCGCCAATGGCTGTAGGATTCTGAGGTTGTATGAGCATCTAAGAGCCAAAATTCCCCCTCTATTTTGCCAACTGGTGCTGGAGAAGAAAAGGTGGGAGCCAGAGATCGCATGAAGGGAGGGGTGTGTGCCTGTGTGGGTGGGAACTATAGATCCCATGATTCTTGGGGGGGGGAGTCACCTGGTTTAAATGTGCTTTAACTGAACAGTGTGGGCGTTTGAAAGCTTGAGCCTTGACCCTGAAATCAGATTTCAGAGCTGAAATTAAGCACCGACTTAATGCCAAACCCTCATTCCCTGCAAAATTGCCTCTGGACAAACCCATGCACAATGCCAGGTCAGGAGCTGGTTGGCCGCACAGAAGCTGTGAGCTTGAAGCCGCTCTTGTTCTCTGCTTCCAGCAAGCCATCGGAACAATGGTGCACATGAAGGTGCTGCTGGCGAAGACCGACTGCAGAAAGGAGGACAGGGGGCGGAGTCCTGACCTGACGAAACATTTACTCCATTATACGTACAAGTTGGAGCCCATGCCGGAACTGAAAGGTTGCAACCTACCACCTCCAGATGAACAGGAGGTGAGCTAACGGTGTCCATTTAGTCACAGCATCATAGAATTGTAAGGTTGGAAGGGACCCCCCAAAGGACATCTAGCCCACCCCGCTTCAGTGCAGGAATCACAGCTAAAGGATCCCGGTTGAAAAACCTCCAGTATCTAAAAAAGCAACCTTCCACAGTCTTTGTCTGACTGCGAGGTGCAAGGATGGAGGGAGAAGGGAATGGCAGGGTGGGGGGTGGGGTGGGGGTGGGGTGGGAGCCTCTTGCTGCAGGTGGAGGAGAGAGAAGGGTGGCAAACTTGGCCAGCTACAGCTGGTTCCGCCAAGGCAGGGTGGGGGAGAGCAAGGCAGCTTGGCAGTCTGGTGTCTTAACTCACATCTCACTTCTGCGGTTGAGATAAGGGAGGCGAGGGCAGAGGGCAGTGGACTGGGGAGAATCAAAGGAGGCCAGAGCAAAATCAGTAAGATAGGAGTGTCAAACAGCAGTTACGTAGCAGGAGGAGAAGCAGACAGTCCACTACAAATCAACATTGAAAGTGTAAATGCTTGTTGGGGCGTAGGGCACCTGTCTGGTGGCACCCCAAGAGATGGTCATGAGACCCGAATTATTGCTCCAGGTAGTGCCCCATGGTTTCTAGGTTTTTGAGGGGAAATGTTTGCATCATTGAGAGATATTATTAACCACCATTATTTTATTTTATTTGTTTGTTTGTTTGTTTGTTTGTTTGTTTATACCCTGTCCATCTGGCTGGGTTTCCCCAGCTACTCTGGGCGGCTTCCAACAGGAATATTAAAAGACAATAATTTATTAAACATTAAAAGCTTCCCTAAACAGGGCTGCCTTCAGATGTTCTCTAAAAGTCTGCTAGTTGTTTTTCTCTTTGACATCTGGTGGGAGGGCGTTCCACAAGTCGGGTGCCACTACCGAGAAGGCCCTCTGCCTAGTTCCCTGCAACTTGGCTTCTCACAATGAGGGAACCGCCAGAAGGCCCTTGGCGCTGGACCTTAGTGTCTGGGCAGAATGATGGGGGTGGAGACACTCCTTCAGGTATACTGGACCGAGGCCGTTTAGGGCTTTAAAGGTCAGCACCAACACTTTTGAAAGGAAAGGGATTTCCATAGTGCTGTGCTGGTATTCTTATTCTTATTCTTAATACATATTATATTATTACCAATTCAGGTTTTTTTTCATTCTGTTGAATTCCATTAGAGTTTAATAACTTTTTGAAGACCCTTTTATATGTTTTTAGCTTTTTGTATTTTATCTGTGTCATTTAAAGCTATCTAAATGATGAAGCAATACACAATAATGAAGAAAACTAATTTATTGAAAGGCAGGCTTTGTTTTTACCTTTCTGGGATGACAATGTAAATGGTATTTTAAAATTTTATTCATGGTACTATAGAGCTTTTGTTACATTGTATGGGTGTTCCCCCCCCCCATATGTCATTTTCTTTTTTCTTCCCTTCCCCTCCCCTCCCCTCCCCTCCCCCATTTTTTTCATTTTCTGCATAAGAAGCAAGGGTGTTTGATGTATACTGTAATAGCCACCCAGAGAGGCTGGGGAAACCCAGCCATATGGGTGGGGTATAAATAATAAATTATTATTATTATAAAATTATTATAGGCTACATTCAGTTTGAATATATAATAGTATCTGTAAGCCGCCTTGAGTCCTGTCAGAGGAAAAGGCAGAGTATAAATATGTAGTAAAAATAATTTTTTTAAAAAAAAAGTTTAAAACAACTTAGCATCACAGAAATAAGGTGGGTGCTAAACATATGCTTTTCAAAAGCCAGAACAGAGAGGTGAGACTCAGCTATACAGCTGCAAATATAATGTTTTAAGTGTGTTTTAAGTGCATTATACAAATGTGACACAAGATGGTGCTGGTGAGCTAATGGCAGATTCCATATATTTTAAAAACGTTTTGTTGTTGTTTTTAAAAAAGCATTTGCACAGCGTTTTTCAAATATGTCTTGATTCAGCCATGCTCTTCCATTGAAAAAAACATTCTTTCTTAATGAGAGCAGATCTGCTCATGAGCCAGAAAGTTGAAGGCAGGATCCAAGTCTGCCCTTACTCAAGGCCTCCACAGAATCCACTGGGAAACTTTCCCTTTGCTATTAAGAAGAATTGCTGTGGCCACAGTTTTTCATTGGCATATTTGATGGTATGAACAAACCCCCGTATTTCTAACTTCTTTGATCTCCCCCCCCCCCGCCGCCATTCCCACACTTGTTCACAGAATCTGAACTGCAACTTTGGAATATTTATGGATGCAAGAAGCGGCTCGATATCTGTGGCTCACCACAAATGCACACCGCTGCATGTTGAAGAGTTGTGGTGAAGACCCTGCCTAACCCCCGGATGCTGCCGCCAGACAACTGCGGTGGGGGCAGGAGGAGAAGCCCCCACCTTGGTCTGTTCCTCTTCTTCTTCCTCCACAGCTGCAAAATAATCACTTAGATGCAAGCCTAGAAACTCACCTGCTAAAAGGGGGTGTCTGAATCCACCGTGGCCCCCTCCTCATCCTAAACGCTCTGGTCACTCTCCGTCTCTGTCTCTTTTTGTTCCGAAATAGGGGTAATAAAATTGACTCGCAAAAGCATTGCCATGAAGTTGAATGGCTTTGTAAACTTTGCGTGTGTCTCTTGCCCACCCTCTCTGCCAGTGGCAACTAGTGCTTATTGGGAGAGATAGGGGGGAAGGCAGGGAGCTGAACAGTAGGTGGCATAGAGTGGTACTTTGGTTCTCAAACTTAATCCGTTCCGGAAGTCCCTTCCAAAACCAAGGCATGCTTTCCCATCGAAAGTAATGCAAAACGGATTAATCCGTTCCAGGCTTTTAAAAACAACCCCTAGAACAGCAATTTAACATGAATTTTACTACTTAACGAGACCATTGATCTATAAAATTAAAGCAATAAACCAGGCATCCCCAAACTGCGGCCCTCCAGATGTTTTGGCCTACAACTCCCATGATCCCTAGCTAACAGGACCAGTTGTCAGGGATGATGGGAATTGTAGTCCAAAACATCTGGAGGGCCGAAGTTTGGGGATGCTTGCAATAAACAATGTACTGCAGTCACGCAATCAATCCATCAGTAGCTGAACACACAGTCACAAAAAAACAAAACAAAAAGAGCCGTAAAAACAAAAACGCAAAATAAATAAATAGCAAAAAGAGACAGACCTCAGGGTAATACTCAAAACGGAAGTGTGGCACTCAAAAGAGAGCACGCTCGGCTTCCAAAAACAGTTCACAAACCGGAACACTTACTTCCGGTTTGCAGTGTTTGCGTTCCAAGTTGTTTGAGTACTAAGGTGTTTGAAAACCAAGGTACCACTGTACTACCGTAGGATTTCCCTCAAACTAGACACTCTGCTTCTGTTGATCCAGCCTTGAGTTGCCTTACTTTTGTTTGTTTTGTTTTGCTGCAGCATCGCACTGTTGACTCATGTTCAGCAGTGGTTAGGCAGCATTTCTCAACTTTGAGACTCCTGATTGTTGTTAAGACTACAGGTGAAACTCGGAATTAGAATATCGTCAAAAAGTGCATTTATTTCAGTAATGCAACTTATTATTTTTCCTTTTAATTTTTACAAATGCTTTCTTTTGGAAATTCCACAGTAATCAAACAAATAGTTACAATAATCCAAAAATAAACATCGCTATTACATTTCATTCATTACATTCCATTTATAATTGACCCGCCTAACGACAAATAATTACAATTACAACAAATAAAGGCTTGACATATCTTGCTTTGCATGTCATGCATCTATCTCATATATTGGTTTCACCTTTTAAGTTGCATTACTGAAATAAATGCACTTTTCGACAGTATTCTAATTTTCCGAGTTTCACCCGTACAACACCAAACATGGCCAGTGGTCAGGGATGATGGGATATTTAATTCCAACAACATCTGGGGACCAAAGTTTGAGACAGGCTGGGTTCCAGCATCCGATGAGGACCTGGGAAAGACCAGGGTTCAAATCCCCACTCAACCATGATGCTTACTAGGTACCCATAGGTCAGTCATTGCCTCTGAGCCTAACCTACTTCACAGGGTTGTTGTGGGATGGGGAAGAACTATGTATGGCACCATCAGTTGCTTGGATTAAAAAGTGGGAAGCAAATGAACTAAAACAAACAAACAAACAGGACTGGAGAGGGGGAGAGCCACCCATACACCGGCAATGTTCAACCTTGGCATGTGCTGCAAACTTAAAACACTTCTGGGTGACCCACTTCCAAGAATTTAATTTCATTCCCACCAAGGTAGATACCGGTAACAGAAGCAAGGTGGAATTACTTCAATACAATGGGTGGAGTCCTTTAGGTGGTGGAATTCTGTGCAGGAAAGTGAGAACGAGCTCATTAAAGGGGGGGGGGAAACAATAACACCCGAACACTGACAAAGTGATACCTTTATTGGGATGAATCAACAAGTTGCAAAGGAAAAAAAAGAGGTTTGCAGGACCGTCAAAATCAAGAGAGGGATAGTATATTTGGAGGCACGGTAGAAAAGCCCCAGTGCAATTTTAGAAATGTGGGAAATGTGATTTCAGAATTAAAATAGTATTTTTCCTTGCTTGAGATAGGATTGGGGTAGATAGTTTCAAGCTTGCACTGGGCTCCCAGAAATGATGCTTTGGCTCGAGTTCATCCAGGCAGCAGGGAGACCAAGGTCCATTCGAGTCACCCCCAGGCGTGACGTTTAGGAACTGGCTGCTTTACAGCTCATGTGTGTCAGACGTGTGTCACTCAGCCATGGACGGGACCAGACCTGGAACTCACAGATTTGTTTCTGGAAAGAGGGAAAAGGAGAGAGAGAGTCAATTAGGGCTGAGTGGGGGGGGGATTATTACAATTGATTCATTGATCACCTTCTAAAACACCTTCTCAAGGCAATTCACACATACCATTACGAAAAACAGTTAAAAACGCAAAAAAATTAATACATTTAATGCAAAATTTAAGCCCTAACAAATGAACACATATGGCAAAGATCCTTTATCCAGCTGGGAAAGCCTGGCAGAACAAAAACATCTCCAGCTGTTTCCGGAAAGTGCAGATCGTGGGTGCCCTGTTATATCTTGGCAAGGATGCTATTCCACAGAACAGGGGCAGGGCATACACCAGGCATCCCCAAACTTCGGCCCTCCAGATGTTTTGGACTACAATTCCCATCATCCATGACAACTGGTCCTGTTAGCTAGGGATCATGGGAGTTGTAGGCCAAAACATCTGGAGGGCCGCAGTTTGGGGGTGCCTGGCATACACCCTAAAAGCCCTGCACTCTGAGTTACTACAGCACAGGCTTCCAATACTTTAAGAACTTGCAGGAGAAACTCTCACAGTTGCCGAACATTTCTGGTGGGGGGCTAGGAGAGAGGCCTGGAACAGGAGCAGTCTATCTGAAATATGGAAGCATCAACATTCAACAGCATAGGCCTCAAAAAGAGCAAGGAAGGCATTACAGTGGTGCCTCGCTTAACGTATGCCCTGCTTAACGAAATTTCCGCTTAACGAAAGGATTTTTCGAGCGGAGGTTGCCTCGCTAGACGAATTCGTTTTATGAAAAATTCGTCTAGCTAATCGCGGTTTCCCATAGGAATGCATTGAAATTCAATTCATGCGTTCCTATGGGCAAAAAAAAAAATTCAAAAAAATTTCAATGCATTCCTATGGGATTCGCTAGACGAATTTTTCGTTATAAGAAAAGACCCGTGGAACGAATCAAATTCGTCTAGCGAGGCACCACTGTATTGCGAACTTGCTTTGGGCCAGGAGCAGGAGAGTGGCATAGAATTGGGAACCAGCCCTGGTGTGGAAATGGCTCGTCATGAGAACATGGATTCTAAATTACCTTGTTCTAGCAGAGCCTCATGAATAAAGAAAACAGTTTTTTTTTAAATATATAAAAAAAAGTTGGTCAAGGATGGCAGAAGCACTGGAGGGTTTGTGCAATGACGTGTCCTCACTAAACAGGAATGCGATGCGCCGGGGCTGCTTCCTCCTTGCTCTCAGGAAAAACCTTCCCTGGAGAGGTCACAGGGATTTCTTCTGAAGTCTCAGAAACTGCACAGGCAGCATTTCCAAGACAAGCAGAACCTGTTTCAGGGTAGACCTGCCGCTGCATTCAGCGCATCTTGAGACATGCCACGTTCCACTCCCACGTTTTTTCCAGTTCTGAGAACGTGAGGCGGAGGCAGGAAAGAGGTCGGTGCAAGACAGGCAACCAGCACACAAAAGGGAACTGGACGATGGCTTGGGATTCTTTGGGAGTCTCTTCCCTGGATGCCTCAAACCCCAATGACGCAGTAGGCTGGGCCTGTTCAGTGGTGAGTCGAATGAACTTCATACACACTCACGAGATTCGCAACTCACGGTTGCTTCGTCAATAAATACCCGGGGTTAAGGCAGAGGGAGCCTCGGCTCAGATTAAACACAGCGCCAACAGGCTGAAATAAAATGACGCATTTTGCACCAATACAACTATAGCTGGGGGCCCTGCTTCCATCGGGGTTAACCGGAGTCAACCTCAGAACGTATTTGCAGCAAGAGAACACCTGCCCCTTTGCCTGGCCTGCGCACATTCAAGCTGCCACTCATCGGAGGCACAGTTGGGGGGGGGGACACCAAACTGTCCTTGTTGCCTCCCATAGTGCAGCAGGCTTGGAGAAGTGCATCTCTCATTGCCCCACTGCAGATTTTCAGATCAACCAAAGAACATTTCCCCAAACATTCCAGCTGCGTACAGAGGTGATTCTCAGGCACAGCAATGAGGGTTAACTGGGGAACTCCAAACTGAAAAAGACTCCTAACTGTGCTGATTTGCATCGGAACTGTTTCTGACGCCCTAGAGCATGATCAAATTTAGCAATATTTATTTTCCTTGTATCGAATAAGCAAAGCCGGTTCCCTAATCTTGCACCTGTGATTAATTGCATCCATTAATTGTCCCGCTTGAGCCTACGAAATGTCAAATTTTCCATGGAAAAATTAAGCACTGCCATTTGGGGGCGGAAGTGGAATTCTGATGAAAGAGGCTTTGCGAACCATTAGAGGACACAGAACCGGAGACAGCTCTCCTTCACAAATGAACAGAAGCTTATTCAAGGACAACACAGCAGGGTTGTTGTGAGGGAGAGCTTCCTGGTGACTTGACTTGGGCCCTGTACTTTATTAGCAGAAAGTGATGTAGGGTTGCAATTTGCTAATACAGCCCCCAGAACGTCCTCAGTCAGCCCAGCTGGTGAACTATTTACACAGACCATATTTGGGGGCAGGGGTTACCCAAAAACATGTACCAAGACCCATTTTTTCTTTACAGGCATTTGAGCTGCTGGGCTTGTAAAATCCTCATCTCCCTCTTGTCTGAGCTATACTATATTTGCCAGCCATTATGTGTTTAGCTCATTACGATAAAAATATAAATGACAAAATAGATTATATTACAAAACATAATATTCTATTATGTTAGTCGCTGAACTTTTTTTTATAAACTGAAAGGTAAAATACAATGCTTTTTATCGCTAAATTACAACACAAAAATGAATTCATCTATAAACTATAAAATTATTGATCATAACCAAAACTTCTTTAAATTTTTTAAGAAGCATGGCTTTGTTGCCCATTAGGCATAATTGGCCACTTTTATGATTTAAATGCAAAATGTCAGACTGTAAAAGAGTGGATTTGTATTGGAATTTAAAATTCCAGTAACAAGCGAGCTCCATTTTTTAAAAAAAATTAACATATTTCACACACGTCCTTCAATGTCTCATTGGCAACAGGAAAGGTTTGTTAACAAAGCTACACACCCACACTTCTTTGTACCATTGCAATATGCCAAGTGAAATGTCAGATTTCCAGATCACCCTTGGGTTTCAGATCACCCTCAGATTTCAGATCACCCTTGGGACATGAAATACAAAGGTATAACACTTTATCCAGACATAATGTTTGGACAGTTAAAATAATCTTCAGGTTGTATCCCGTATTAATCATACTCTGAGTAAACCCATCAAATTAGACAGACCTAACTATCTTGACACTATTAATCTCAAAGGGTGTATATGACTAATGTCATATGAGCCCATTGAGATTGATGTCATATGAGCCCATTGAAATTAATAGTGTCAAGCATCACAAGATATACAAGATGTGGCAACAGCCACTGGCCTGGATAGCTTTCCTAAAGGAAATGTGTGGGGGAGACATGTCAACTAACGGCTATTCAGCTAACAGCAAAATAAACCCTCCTTATATAGAAGCAGTCTACCCAGAGTGTGAACAAAAGAACAACCAGCACATTCATGTCCCATCTGTAAGTGTCCACAGGTGTTTAGCTGGTTACTGGTGAGCAAAACTACTCTTGCTTTCCTTAAACAAATAAACAAACAAACAAACAAATAAGACCCACGCCAAACCCTACCAAAATAGTGAATGAGGAAGCCCCATGGAAATCCCATTTTTGCTAGGGTTACCATCCAGCTTACACCAGCCAGAGACTACTGAGGTGGGAAATCCACCAACATCTGGAGAGCCACAACTGGTTTTCATCCACAAAGGCTGCTCTGATTTACTTTTGTGTAAGAATGGCAGGTGGTGGTTGGAAATACCCACTGGCCAAGAGACATTTCAAGGGTTTGTGGCTTTCCACAGCTCAAGTCCAAGCTTTTCTGAAAAACCGTACTCTCTCATACAAATCTCTTTTGGGGAGGCCCTTCTCTTGGTCCCACCACCCTTACAAACCCACTTGGTGGGGATGTGAGAGAGAGCCTTCTCGGTGACTGCTCCCAAACTTTGGAGCTCCTTCCCTAGAAAAGTTCAACTGGCTCCCTCCTTGCCGTCCTTCCGCTGGCAAGCAAGTGGAAACTTTCTGGTTCCAACAGGCTTTGGGGAATGGACTGGTTTTTTTTAATGAAAGGGCTAGTGCCATGCTCTTTTTATTGTATTTGTCTGGCTTTAATAGATTTTATATATGGTTATAGTTTTCATTCCACCAATGTTTACTCTTTTTTTTAATGATTGCTTCTTCTATGTTCTTAGCGGTTCTTGTTCTTATCTGTAAGCTGCCTTGAGTTCCATCAGGGGAAAAGGCAGGGTGTGAACAAATGTAATAACTCTGGAAATGACAACAAGATTAAACCGCTGGCTGGCTGCCAGTTTCAACACGAGAAGCTGCCTCTTGCTTATTTACAACGATTAGTCATTAAATACAGGAAGGAGTTCCTCATAACATTCTTAGGACATGATAAACACTACTTATATAGTGCTCTAACCCGACACAAATCAGTCAGGTGAAATAGGCCTAAGGTTACATTCTGCACAAAGAAGGCTGCAGCTCAGTCCCAGGACATCTGCCCTGCATGCAGAAAGTTCCCTGGTTAGATTCTTCAGCATTCCCAGGCCAGACTAGGAAATACCCCCTCCCATATGAAAAACCTGGAGAGCTGTTGCCACTCAGCATCGACAGCAATGGGGCACCGGGACCAAGGGTCTGATTCTGCTTAAGGCAGATTCCCATGCACTTGCTGGCAGTGGGGAAGGCTAGGCACAGACTGGCCGCGATGTACGGCTTCCCTTACGCTTGAACCAGAAGCTGCATCAGCACAATTTCTGGCAGGAATAAGACCCTGACAACTTATTAACACCTAGGCTCAGAGACCCACACTGCTTGCCGATTTGCTACCGGACCAGGTTCAAGGTGTTACTAGGAGTATATAAAGCCCTGAACGGCTTAGGACCAGTTTACCTGTGAGATTGCTTTACCCCATATACGCCCAGTCAACTACCGTACTTTGATCTGTGGAACTGGCATTGTTACAGGTGACACAGAATACTCATTTTGCATTCCTAATAAATCAATCTTTTAGCTTGATAGCGTAACACTTTGGAAATCCCTGGCCAATGGCATCAGCAGAGACCGTCACTGTATCCCTTTTGGCGCCTGCTAAAACAGCTTTGTTCTGGCAGGCTTACCCAGTTAGGTAGAATACTGTCTTTTAACTGTTTAACCGGGAACTAAGGGTGAAAGGTGGGTAATTAATAATAATTATAAGAATAACAATTATCCTCTCATCAGCTCTAGCATCCCACAGTTGGCTGGGGCTGATGGATGCTGTAGTCCAGATCACTAGATGAGCACCAGGCTGTTCTGGGAATCATTACTGTATCTTGGGATTACTCAACAAATCATAGAATCATAGAGTTGGAAGAGACCACAAGGGCCATCCAGTCCAACCCCCTGCCAAGCAGGAAACACCATCAAAGCATTCCTGACATATGCCTGTCAAGCCTCTGCTTAAAGACCTCCAAAGAAGGAGACTCCACCACACTCCTTGGTAGCAAATTCCACTGCCAAACAGCTCTTACTGTCAGGAAGTTCTTCCTAATGTTTAGGTGGAATCTTCTTTCTTGAAGTTTGAATCCATTGCTCCGTGTCCGCTTCTCTGGAGCAGCAGAAAACAATCTTTCTCCCTCCTCCATATGACATCCTTTCATATATTTGAACATGGCTATCATGTCACCCCTTAACCTTCTCTTCTCCAAAACTGAGGATATTCACAAATTCCTAAGGCTGTTTGTATGAAGGGCTGGAAAGTCGCATGATCAAAGCTGCTCCATCTACAGCAGTTTTAAACTGTGTTGTACAGAGAGGACCCCTTTCTTATCACTGAATAAGCAACCAAGAACCTGTGAGATCCCTGGTCAACACATTATGGCTCCTAGTCTCACCTGCTGTTCTCCTTCCAAGGGCAGGCTGCAGCGTTGGAGGTCCTCGGCACTCAGGTTTGACCCTGCCTTCTTCTCACACAGGGTATTCACCAACTCGACAGTCAAGTAGTATTTCATGCCCTCCACCACCTGGAAAAAAAATTAGGCATTTGACATTTAGCAGAGTAATGCAAACTGTGTGTGTATGTGTGTGTGTGTGTGTGTGTGTGATGAGAGAGAGATATGGAGGCAGGAAATAGATTGATGTAAACAGATGCAATTAAAGGCCAGTGTCATTTAATGAACCATGTACTGTACTCAATTCTACATGAAAAGAGTCCTGCTGGATCAGGCCAATGGCCCATCCAATCCAGCATCCTGTTCTCAGCCAGACACCACAATGACACCTGCAAGCAGGACCCAAGTACAAGAGCCCTCTCCCTTCATGAAGTTTCCAGCCAACGGTGTCCAGAAGTGTCCAGAAGTATTACTGCCTTTGACTTCCGAGGTAGAGAATAGCCATCATGACAAATAGCCATTGACAGCCTTCTCCCTCTGTGAATTGGTCCAATCCTCTTTCAAGCCATCAAAATGGGTGGCCATCACTTCCTTTTCTATCATCAACTATCCTTTCGGAAGGAACCTGATGGCTTTTTATCATGCTAATATGGGTTTGTATTTTCTGGGAATGTATTTGCAAGCCACCTGGCCGGGGGGGGGGGGGGTATCCTGAAATGCAGGACAGGCTTTGCCATAAATAAGTACTGTTACCTCTGAATTTTTTCAGTACCTCTTACTTCCTGCTCTGAAAACACACACTGCAACTCAACAATCCTCACCCTCAATGAGGACTACCTTGTTCCTTTTTGTCTCAAGACCCTAGACTTCTACGTCCCAATACCATTTCCCCCCAGGGATGAAATGGGAGGGTGGGGAAAAGAAAGCCCAGCCTACCTCCTTAGATATTGTAGCCTTTCTAGCTATTGGGGGGGGCTTAGTGTTTGCCTGACTTAGGTTCACACTGAAGCATTTAGAAAACTGACTTTAAAATGAGCGTTTGTATGTACACATCATTAGTCTACAGCAGGTGCCAGAACACATCATCATGCATTTATTCAGCTTGCCACTTGGCCTGGGGGCATTTAGCAGCCCGTGACAGTTCATAAGGAGCCATGATTTCCAATCCTGTCCTTTTGTTGGGACTCCTCCCCCCTACAAAAAACCACCACTCTCTCTCTCTCCTACTGTGTCAACCCATCTCAATTCTCTTCCCTCCTCCCCCAGCTTCCAGAAACTTAAGAAGTTGCCTATTATACCGGCACTGTTCATACATCTTGTCTACAGGTGGCCCATTATTGTCTACAGGTGGCAGCAGTGACTCTCCAGCATTTCAGGAAAGGGGGTCTTTCCCAGCCCTACCTAGCGATGCCAGGGACTGAACCTGGGATCTTCTGCATTCAAGGCAGATAGATGACAGCTTGCACCCTGTTTTTCAATCTGGGACCTTCTACACACAAGGCAGATGCTCTATGGCTGAGTTACAACCCTTCCAGCCCCCTCTCCACCCCCAAGGCGCTCCTTCCTTCAACGACCAGGCTACTTCTCTATGTCAGTCGGCGCCCTCCGGATGCTTTGGACTCTGGGCTGGAGGCTAATGACAGGCCAAGACAGCAGGAGGGCGCCAGGCTGGGGAAGGCTGGTGTGGAGAGAGAGGTTAAGTGGTTTTTTTTAAAAAAAAGTTTTAGGGATGGAGAGTGGAAAAGGGACCCAAGATTTTCTTGCAAGCCCGGCCCCCGCGTCCTTACCTGGCTCTGCGCCTTGAGGATGTTCAGCTGCCGACAATAGAACATGTTGTTGCTGGCCTGGTTGTAGGCGGTCACGGCGAAGGCAGCGGCCTTCTGCACGTCGGGATCCGAGACGGAGCGAGGCGCCAGGCCTCCGGGCATCCCGATGCTTCCCGCAATCAGCGCCGGGAGGAAGAGCAGCAGCCCAAGGCAAGAGATGAGCATCGCGAAAGGTGAGCACAACTGCGCCATTGCCGAGAATGAGCTGGAAGCGAGAGCGGCCATAGGCTGATATAAAGGCCGAGGCCACGCCCACGCCGCGGAGCCGGCCAATCAACGACGGGGGAGGCGGAAGCCTGAAAGGACAGGTAAGGCGCGGAGCCACGCCTACTCCTGGGGAGGGCTGCTCCCGCTGGAAGGAAGAAGCAGGCGCACCCTGGGAATGTTCGCGCCTTTACCTGGGAGTAAATCCCACTAGGCAGTGGAAGACAGGAGTGCCTGGCGTGCTATGGTCCATGGGGTCACGAAGAGTCGGACACGACTAAACGACTAAACAACAACAAAATCCCACTAAGCAGCGCGGGGCTTCCTTTTGAATAGGCAGTGCAGAGGACGGCGTTAATCTTTCGCTGGTGGATTTAGATTCAAGGCAGAGAAAATATAAAGGCTCCTTCCTCAAACAGGTGCCCTCCAGATATTTGGGCACTGGTGGGACTTCTTGTCCACTAGAGGGCACCAAGTTTGGGAAAGGCAGCTCTGTTTCTGGAAGATCCTGTGCTGTATATGGACGAATGCACACCAGACATGTAAAACACATCCAATGTTCATGGCTACCTCCCCCAAAATCCTGGCAACTGTAGTTTTGCGCTCACATAGTTCCCCAGCAGGCTGAACAAGCTTTTATTCCCAATATCCTGTGTTTTAAATGTGTATTGCAAGTGCTTTAAACCTTCCACTTGGATCCGACCTGTGTCACTACAGCAGCACTCAGACCAGGCAAATATTGAACGTAACAGATTGGCAGAAAAGACACTACCACCTCAAATTAGAGACAATGCATGTACTTTTGTAACCCAATAAAATCTTTAATAAAAATTATTTTTAAAAAATTGATAAGTGGGTCCTAAAATGCCAATTTAGGGAAATGGTAGGATCCTGCTCTGAAAAGATTAGACTCACTGCTCTAAGGCACTTAAAAATAAGTATTGTTTTTCATTCCTTTTCAATTTGTTAGCAATGTATTACCTTATAAATTAAATACCTTATTTTTCCGTGTAAAAGACAATGTTTTTGCTAAATACCTGCAGATGCTTCCGCCATCAGACAAGGATTGCCTCCTCCTTCTCCTTCCCCCCTCCCCAGCTGCATGTGCCACTCTTTCTTGTGTGTGCACACACAGGTGCCATGCGCCGCAAACGGCGCAATGGCACCAACGGAGCACTGCGAGTAAAAGTGCATCCGGTCCTTCTTCATTTCTCAGTTTGGAGTTCAAAAAAATAGGGGTCATCTTACACATGGAAAAATACAGTAATATCCTTTTGGACTAGGCCTGCACATATTTTACAGAACCTGACGCAAACAATGCCATTTCAAAACATGCTGGTGCCAATGTCTTTCCACCAATCTGGTGCCCTACTGATGTTTTGAACGATAACTCCTCCCTTCCCACTGGCACCAGAGGTAGGAGAAGGCCTGTTTTTGTGCTAAGGGAAGAGAAAAGAAATCACAGCAGATTCAAAGTTTGTGTTTTATTTTTCATGATAAAAAACACACGCACACACACCATTCTGAGGCACAACAGATTTCTCTGACAGATTATCCAATTGTTCACACTTAGGGCTCTGATATTTCCCCTTCCTTCCAGTGCCCTCCTGTGGCCAAGAAGAGCAGATTTGACGTGGAGAAGGAAGAGGGGTGGAACCTCCGTCACTGAGGCTGGACGGATCCCTCAACAGAATGGCTAGGAGGGCTGGCAGGAAATATGGGGCCTGTTTTAATTCACTGATGGGATTGGTTTTTCTTTATACGGCAGCTGTTTCTTGAAGAGCAACACCCCAATTTGTTTGGAAACGCTGGCAGCTCTGCTGTCGCTCCCGAGTACCCCTAGAACCGCAGAGGGGAACACAATCCACCTGGCGCAGATCAGTTCTTCTTGCTCTTGGGGGTGTCGTACTTTCTTTTGCTCGAGTACCAGAGGAGCAGAGGGATGCCGATGGAGGGGAGCGTCATGACCCCAAAGGCTGCCCAATCCAGCTTTATAAAAGAAAAGGAGGTGAAGGGGAAATAATTACTACTTGTTTCACTTCAGCAAGTTCATTGTGCTAGTCCAGTGGTTTCCAAAGGGTGGGGGGAGGCAACACCCCCTGGGAAGCAGTGGGATTACAGTGGTAAGGGAGGCAGCTGGAGGTGTAAATGGCTATCAGACTTTGAAAAGCTGGCATCACATGATGAAGTTAATCAACTCTGTTGAGATCATTAAACTAAATAGTTTAAACTAGATTTTGAACAGATGTGCAACTAGCTGTTAGTAACACATCTTCCTTAGTGGGTTGTGCACACCACTATTCTGAATAATGCTTTTTATAGAGTAGAATAGGGGGCACTGGGAATTAGTTTATGGAATCAAGGGGATGGTGGCTTGAAAAAGTTTGGGAACCACTGTGCTAGTCAAAAGCTGTGACTGTGACAATTATATTAGGTAAAGATAAAGGTACTCCTGACCATTAGGTCCAGTCGTGACCGACTCTGGGGTTTCGCGCTCATCTCGATTATTGGCCGAGGGAGCCAGGTCATGTGGCCAGCATGACAAAGCCGCTTCTGGCAAACCAGAGCAGCACATGGAAACGCCGTTTACCTTCCCGCTATAGCGGTTCCTATTTATCTACTTGCATTTTGATGTGCTTTCGAACTGCTACGTTGGCAGGAGCTGGGACCAAGCAACGGGAGCTCACCCCGTCACAGGGATTCGAACCGCCGACCTTCTGATCAGCAAGCCCTAGGCTCAGTGGTTTAACCACAGCGCCACCTGTGTCCTGACAATTATATTATGGTGTTCCAAAACTAGTAATAATATAACAAACATAAATAATATAAAGGAAAGGAAAATCAGAAGTCCCACCAGCTAACTTGGTTTCAGATTAAACCCCCAAGTCTCTAGAACGCTTTATGGTATTATTATCTAAATCTCTCTTTCTAGTGGTTTTTTTTTTGCAGCCATGCAAAAAAGGGCCACTTTATGTTTCCCAGCCCATTAGTGTGATGAAAAAGAAACTGAACCATTTCTACCAGTTACAGGTAGGTAGCCATGTTGGTCTGAGTCGAAGCAAAATAAAAAAATTCCTTCAGTAGCACCTTAAAGACCAACTAAGTTTATATTTTGGTATGAGCTTTCGTGTGCATGCATCTGAAGAATGTATCTGAAGAAGTGTGCATGCACACGAAAGCTCATACCAAAATATAAACTTCATTTCTACCAGGTTATTTCTGCTTACATACGTCAACAAGGGTTTCAGAAATCTGCCTCTTGGAACCTCCCTGAAGGAGGTTTAACAGACTGAAGGACATCATCCTCTTTCTATGCTCCTCCGGATGGAAACATGCAGATGGGGACAGATATACCCCTGCTTTAACTCGTTTACACACTGCCTTGTATATTATGTACTACAAAGCTCTTTAGCGTGGAAACCATCGGATTACTGGAACGACGACTGAGCACTGAACCACTGCTATATCACAAGTGGACTCTTTATTACTGTGTTTGCAATTGTTCAAGATAAAATCTATTTTGGAAGGAGATGAAATGAGCACCGAACCACTGATATATTACAAGTGAACTTTTAATTTACTATGTTTCCAATTGTTTCAGATAAAACCTGTTTGGGGAAGAAACTACTTTTGCCCTTTTTATGGATGTTTATTGTTTGTATGTTTATTGTTTATGTATGTTTATAGGAACCGCTACAGCGGGAAGGTAAAAGGCGTTTCCATGCGCTGCTCTGGTTTGCCAGAAGCGGCTTTGTCATGATGGCCACATGACCTGGAAGCTATACGCCGGCTCCCTCGGCCAATAATGCGAGATGAGCGCGCAACCCCAGAGTTGGTCACGACTGGACCTAATATTCAGGGGTCCCTTTACCTTTACCTTTTATTGTTTGTTTACAGAGTGTTGCCTTGGTGATTATTATCTTGTGTCGATTGTGGCAGTCACTGTGTCACCACCCTGTCCATTGTTTTATTCTAACAATCTAAGGGCAGCTCCGCTGGATCAAAGCAACGACCTATCTTAGAGCCCAGCATCCTAGTCTCAGAGCAGCCAACCAGATGCCCCTATTGGAAGCCTGTAAACAGGATGTGTACAGTTCTGGTCGTCACACCTCAAAAAGGATATTGCAGAGCTGGAAAAAGTTCAGAATGATAAAGGAGAAGGAGCATCTCCCCTACAAATAAGGGTTGAAGAGTTTTGGAATTTTCAGTTTAGAGCAAAGGCAAGCAAACAACATGATATAAAAGTTTTTAAAAGTAAGCATGGCAGGAAGAAAGTGGATAGATGCAAGTTTTTCTCCCTCTCTCATAACTCTAGAACTCGTGGAGAGAAACGACTTCTTCACACAGCACATAGCTAAACTATGAAGCTTGCTCTCGCAGGAGGCAGTGATAATGGCCATCAGCCTGGGTGGCTTTAAAAAGAGGATTGGGCAGATTCCCCCCCCACATACTCCTCTATGCTTGTGCAGCAGCCAGACTCCTCATAGTGCAGAATTGGAAGGGGGAAAGGGTCCCGACCATTTTAGAATGGCAGGAAAAATTAGTAGAATTTATGAATCTCTCCAAAATGACAGCAGCGATTAGAAATATCCCCAAATAGAGCTGTAAAAAGGAATGGAAATATGTTGAGGACTGTTTGAAGAAAGAAGGGATAAATATCGATTTGGTGATTTGTTTAGACTGAAGGATATGTAGGGAAATATAGAGAATATGTATAAATAGCAACTTAGATGAAGTAAGATGAAAGAAATTAAGTAAAGGAAAGCGGTACGCAAACAATAGGAAGTTTTTAAAATAATTTTCTTTTCTTTCTTTTTTAAAATATTGTATCAAAGTTATTATTTTCTTTTTTTCCCTATTTCCCCCCCTTTCCCCCCCTTTATTGCATTATTATTTGTATTATATATTATTTGGATTGTATTATTCGCTTTTTTTATTCATGTCTTTGTTTCTATTTTCTATTTCTGTTTGTCTGGATTATGTTTTATGTATTTAATTCCTTTTCTTCTTTTTTCGTTTGTATTTGGATGTAATATTTTAAGGAATTGAAATAAAGTTTGTTTAAAAAAAAAAGAAGAAAAGAGGATTGGGCAAATTCATGGCTGAGGTTCTTAATGGCTGCTAGGCATAATGGCTCTGCTCTGCCACCACAGTCAGAGGCGGCAATGCTTCTGAATGCAAGCTGCTGGAAGCCACAGGAGGAGGAAATGCCCTGGTGCTCCAGTCCTGCTTGCAAGTTTCCTACTTGGGCACCTAGTTGGCCACTGCGAGATCAGGATGCTGGACTAAATGGGCCATTGGCCTGATCCACCAGGCTCTTATGTTTTTAATGCCCCCAATGTTGTAACAGAGCAGGCTGACAGCACTGCTTTATTTACTTACAAAGTGTGGCGAAAACCTCCGGTCAAATTCTCGCTGGGCGAGGATCCCCCCTTGCCCTGGAGCGCTGGTGAAGCCCACCTGGAAAGAAAGAAAAATCGAGGGGGTTTTTTAGTTGCAGGTAGGTAGCCGTGTTGGTCTGAGTCGAAACAAAATTTAAAAAAATTCCTTCAGTAGCACCTTAAAGACCAACTAAGGCTTTTATTTTGGTATGAGCTTTCGTGTGCATGCACACTTCGTCAGATACACTGAGACAGATGACAGTTGTTAACAGTCATCAACTGGTTTACCACTCCTATCAGCCCATCACCCATTCCCATCACCCCCACCCTCTGAATATACAAGGGTCTGGTGGCTTCTGTCTCAGTGTATCTGAAGAAGTGTGCATGCACACGAAAGCTCATACCAAAATAAAAACTTAGTTGGTCTTTAAAGTGCTACTGAAGGAATTTTTTATTTTGTTTCGAAGGGGGTTGTGTTTGTTATTAATTATTATTATTATTATTATTATTATTATTATTATTATTATTATGTATTTATTTATACGCCGCCTTTTCCCCTGAACGGCCTTGGTGCTTGTGGTCATGCGAGGTCTCCTTGTTAAACAACCACCAGAAAACTCTAACCCCGGGGTTTCCCAGATTTGGGCCTATAGCTGCTTTCGGACTACAATTCCCATCCCACACGCATTTCCCAAATTTCCCTGCACAAGTCATAGGACTCAAGGAAGGGAGGGGACAGTGGCAACTACAAAGAATGCCTCCGCTCATGAGCCAAGCCGAAGCCTGTGGGCCCCTGCAGACACCAGACTCCACCCAAGGCGCTTGCTACTTACCACTACCTGGGCCCCCTCCTGCGCCAGGTAGGTGATGGTGGCCGAGGTGAAGTTGAAGTAGCCGGCTTTCAGGGGCCTCAGGACCACCGTGTGGGACACGTTGCTAGCACTGAGCGGACCGTGGCTAAGGAAGCAGACTGCGTCACGGGAGCAGAGAGGGGGTTTTCGGGGGAAGAGACAAGGGGGTGGTTTGGGTCTTACTGCTCATCTGTGTAACACTGAATACTTGCTCAGTGCTTCAAGATAAAAAAAGGGACAATCCTGAGGGCTTGTTGAGGCATAAGATCTAAACTCAAACATTTGGGGGGCCCTGCCCTGATAGTTCCATAAGCTTATCCCCAGTGCCCCTACTCTACCCTAGAAAAAGCATTACAGGCGACTCAATTTATGCAGGGGTTGTGTTCCAGTGATAACACAAGAAAGTCAAAGTTCCATCTAGTCCAAACACCTTGAGTTCAATGGTGGGTGGAAATGACAAAGTCCCCGCCCCCCCCCCCCCGATGCCTGCCCCCTTTTTATTTTTGTCAAATGCATAAAGCTGAATGCACACAAGTTAAAGGCAATTTAAGTTGTGAGTTACCTGCATTCAGAACAGCGGTTTGCACGACCCAGTAAGGAAGGTAATTAACACAAGAAAACTCAACACAGTAACATTTAACTGCACATTTATTCCAAATCCAACTAAAACTATTGAGTCTGATTAAGAAGATGGGTCATTGGTCTGATCCAGCAGGCTGCTCTATTGTTCTTATAACTTGTAAGGAGTCTAAAAAGAGCCACTGTCACCCCTACACACACACACACACACACCACACTCTGTGCAAAGAAAAGGATACGGTGCGATCCTGTCCCACTTGACATTGAGCATCCCAGACACAATGCCGAAGTCTTCAGGAGGAAACGAGTCATCCGACAACTCCACCTCTAAGGCAGCACTTTACGCCAGCAGATAAAAGGATTGGGATAACAGTATTAGGAACAAGGCAGGGTGTGGGGGGGGGACCCTTACCTAGATACCTTCCAATCTGGCTTCCAACTTCACTTTGGAACTGAAACTACCTTGATCATCCTGGCAGATGATTTGTGTTGTGAGATGGAAAGGGTGAGTGAACTCTTATAGATTCTCCGGGATTTCTTAGCAGCCATTGACCATGGCATCCTGTCCTTCCCAGAGGGTAGGTCCCTGAAGTCTGGTGTGTAGGTGCCACAGTAATCCATCATATTCCCAAACGCTATTCTTTAACACCTAATCATGGACCAATGGCAAGAGGCACCTGGAGATAAGGGCTATTTTTGATTAGCCAAGTAACCTTAATGATTACCACTATTTTTAAAAAATTGAAAGTAACTTTTTTTTTAAAAAAAGTTATATGACGGTAAAGAAATATTGATGATGATGATTTAATGCATTTGTATTCAATTTTTCTCCCAAATTGGAATTCAAGACAGCTTCCAACATTTTAAAAACATTACAAAAAACAATGTAATAAAGACAAACTAAAAACAATCATTAAAAATACAACAAAACACATTTAGAACCAGCAATTAAAAGTACAGTTTGCCCTGACAGCAGCCCAGTGGTCAGCATTGTCTGCGCCTTAGTTTCCAAAGGTCCGACTGAACAGGAAGTTCGTAGCCTGCAGGCCAAAGGATAACAAAAAGGCAACCAGTCTAACCTTTATTGAGATGGAATTACATCTGGGAGCAGCTATACAGAAGCCTCTCTCTTGGGTCCACCCATCTGATGTTGAAGGTGCACTCCCAAGGTTCATATAGGGAGATATACTCTTTCAGGTGGCCTGGGTCGAAGCCCTACAGGGCTTTATAGGTTATAACCAACACTTTGAATTTTCCCTGGAAACAGACTAGTAGTCAGCGACCTGTCTGATCACAGCATTCTGCACCAGCTGCAGCTTCTAAAAACTTTTCAAAGGCATCTCCGTGGAAAGAACATTAAGATACCAACCATCAGCCTTAAGAGGGGTTTACCTGGAGCCAACATTGTAGATGTTGTACTGCAAAGTGAGATCCCGGCCCTCGACAGCGTATCTGTTCAACAGGGACTTGGAGGCCAAGAGCCTGGCCCCTTCCTCGCCGTACACCGAGGAGGTGGCAACCAGCACGGCAAGAATCAACAGCTTCATCTGGAATGGAGAAGAGATGGATTTGTAGTTGCACCTGAAGGAGAAGAATATCATTTGGCAGAGAAAAAGTGAAGTACAGAATGGTGAATCTGTTTAAAGTGTGAGGGAGGGAAACAGTATCAGCACAGCAAGTAAATGGGTGTTTATTTTTAAAAACCTGCTGCCAAATTAATAAAATTGAAATTTTGTTTTAATCAGTTAGCCTAACTCAGGCATATCAAACCTGCGGCCTTCCAGATGTTTTGGACTACAATTCCCATCTTCCCCAACCACTGGTCCTGCTAGCTAGGGGTCATGGGAGTTGTAGGCCAAAACATCTGGAGGGCCGCAGGTTTGACATGCCTGGCCTAACTGATTCACCAATTAAAACACTGCCATCTTACTAAACAGAGATTAGAACCCCTACTTTGCCTCTGAACGAGTATGGTTTTGGGATGGCTAAAGAGTGTATAACCCTAATCCATGATAAGTGGTCTTTGAGCATCCATGCTCAAATATTAATGAAATATGGCCATGCCTCCAAAGTGAAACAGGTGACTTAAATCAGTAAAAATACAATTAAGAACCATACAAAATCTTAGAACAGTGGGTTACAATTGCTACAACAGGCAAAAAACCAATTTACTGTACATAGTTTGCCAAGACCTTCAGCAATTTTCATCTGGCCCATGGAGGAAAAAGTTTGTGAACTGCTGAGCTAGAGAAGGGAATGCTGGGCCAAGTGAATTTTATTTATTAACACAGTCCATACAATGCTGCTTCCTGTGATCCAGCACCACTATAGGTTTATCCTATAGTTCTGATCCCCTCTACTGAATGGCAAATACTCTGATTTTTTCGCTACTGTGATCCCTACTGTGATCCCGTCCTCTTTTTTCTTCTAGCAGGACCCCTTCCCAATTGCTCAGAAATTGCCCCATGATAGGATTCTGTTAAGAGCCAGAGTGATGTAGTGGGTAGAGCAACAGTCTAGTAGAGACCAGGGTTGAAATCCCCACTTGGCCATCATGAAGTTCAGTAGATGACCTTGGGCCAGTCAACATCCCTCTCAGCCTAGCCTACCTCACAGGGTTGTTGTGGGGATTAAATTAGGAGAGAGATAATGGTGTGCGCCACCTTGAACACTACAGAGCAAAAAGTGGGATAAAAACCCAATAAACAGTAGTAGTAATAGCAGTAATAGCAGTAGTTCATCTTGCCAAGTGGTCATTCTGACTGCCAGCAGCTCTCCAGAATCTCAGTCCATGACAAAGAGACAATATTGTGTAGCAAAGAGTTCAACCCGGAAGAGACCAGGGTTCGAATCCCTACTCAGCCAGGAAGCTCACTAAACCCTGAGCTCAGTCCCTGCCTCTCAGCCTAACCGACCTAACACGGTTGTGGTGGGGATTAAATATGGACTAGGATTTAGGAGACCAGGGTTTTAAACCTCCACTTGGCCATGAAACTGCTGGGGGGGGAATCTCACTGTCCTCTCAGTCTAACCAACCTCAAAGGGTTGTTGTGGGGATAAAACGGGGGGGGGGTGACACCCACGTGCGCCACCTCGAGCTCCTTGGAGGCAAGAAGATGGGGCACAACTGCTGTGAATGAATGAACAAAACTTTCTCTGCCATGCCTCCTTGCACCCAGCACCCAGTTCCAATCGCCCTCCTTTTCCCTGGCAGAAGAGACCCCCCTTCTCTAATCAACTTGCATTTTCCCGACTAGAAACCCCCGATCTCATTTTCGCATCCAAGGCTGTCCTCCAATCAGACCCCCAAACCCGGTTTCGCCTGCCAAGACCACCTCTCCTCCCCTCCTGCGCTCGCCCACCTCGGCTCCTGCAGCTGCCAGCAGAACGGAAGAGAGAGTCAGCACTCGCCGCGACCGGAACCCCGCCTCTCGCGAGCGAGCGCGCATTACGTACCTTTCTCGCGTTGCCGCTGAGCTCTCTGGGAAATGTAGTCCTCAGGCCCTGCTTAGGAACCTGTGTTGAGACAAGCTGGAGGATGCCCGTGGCCCTTTTGGCTCAGCATCCTTTTCTCCCAGATGAACCAGAGGGATGCCCACAGGAAGGTCCCGAGCACAATAGCAAACCTCCTCTCTTGTGGCTGCCAGCAACTGGCACCTGATCCTGCATTTTACCACCTGCTCTCAGGTTATTTGGGTGTTAGAATATGCAAGAAACATGAAAGATCATTAGGAGAGCCCTGCTAGATCAGACCAGTGGCCCATCGAGTCCCTTGCATAGTTTTATAAGCTTCTATCATCATGTCACCTCTTTCTTGACTTTTCTCTAAACTAGCCAGTCCCAAATGCTGCAATCTTTCCTCACAGGGGAGTCGCTCCATCCTTCTCGTGACCCTATTCTGAACCTTTTCCAAGTCTACAATATCCATTTGGAGAGGAGGTGACCAGAACAGTATTCCAAATGTGGTCTTAGATATGTATAACAACATTTTGATAGTGGCAATTTTATTTTCTATTCCTCTAATGACCCCTAGCATGGAATTTCCCTTTTTCACGCCTTCCACATGCTGGGTCGACATTTTCATTGAGCTATCCGTTAAGGCTCTAAGGTGTTGCTCCTTTTCTGCCACCACCAGTTCAGCCCCCATGAGAAATTAAATCCCCCCCCCAGCAATCACTAGGCACTTGTTTACACTGAATTGGATTTGCCATTTTACTGCCCATTCACTCAGTTTAGAGAAGACCCTTTTGGAGCTCTTGGCAATCTTTTTAACAACCCTGAAAAAATCTAGTATCATCAGCAAATTTTGCCACTTCACCGCTAAGTCCTAACTCTAGATTGTTTATGAACAAGTTAAAAAACACAGAATTTAATACCAATCCTTGGGGGACTCCACTTTTTACCTCTCTTCATTTGGAGAACTGTTCATTTGGACAGTTAACTATCCAATTTGGTCACTGTAACTATTTTGTGTTCAGATAAATCACCGGTTCCTCTGCCTTTTCGCATTTCATTGCTCACTGAACTCATTTTTCCACACCCACCCAGTGTGACGTATGCCAACCAATTCAAGATTTCACTTCATGCATCTGATTGGCAGCACTGGCAAAGCCCTGTGGAAAACTTCACCCACAGCACTTTGCAAATGGGCAAAAAAGGGGTTGCCTGGTGTTACAGTGACATCAGGTGATCGACAGGTGGCTTGCCCCACCTACCTGTCAAATTTAGCCTGCAGGAGGTGGGGGAGATAGCCAGTTCCCCAACCCCACTTTAACCCAAAGAACACCCTCATTCCTAGCTGCCACTTTTTATTTAGCGCAAACTGTTTTTGTTTGTTTAAATTGCATTAGGCAAGCAGGCTGACCTGGCTTGTCTTACTCATCATGAACCTTTCCGGAAAAGATCACACTGCAGAACCATGTTTATAACAACCATGTTTATTTTGAATCACTGTCTCTTCCCACACCACATAATACTGCCAGCCAGCGCAGAAAGAGAAATCAAATTTTACAAGCATTGCTAATCTACGGAAATTGTATATTGTCGCAGTGTGGTAGGAATAGGTATACAGTTGCTCTAGGGTAGCTTTTACCCACCTGGCAGCCCTCCAGATGTGTGGGACCACAATGCCCATCCACCCCAGCCAATGTGATTGCCGCAATTGTCACCCAAAATATCTGGAGGACGTGAGGTTTGCTACCGTGGCTCCAGGGAGACTGAGAGCTTTGAGTTGGACAGGAGGGCATGTGCCAAGGCTGCTAGCTGGCGGGGTTGGGAGAGGAGGCTGAGCCCTTTGTGGTGCGCTGATCTGGCTGCCCCAGGCGCTCCTGGTTTTGCTTCTCCTGCCTGGCAAGGAGGATGTTCATGGACTCTCGCATGTCTTCGAGGAGGGAGAGCTGTGCCTGTGCGATCTGCGTCTGTGTCTGGATGTTGTTGTGCATGCACTCCAGCAGGCCGAAACACTCCTGGGGCTGATGTTCAGGGGCTGGGGAGAGAGAGAGGAGGAGGGAAGGGAACAGACAGAGTTTGGCTGAATCATCCACGTTTTCTGCAAAGAGAGGCGTACACAGAGCTGCTTCTCCCCACTGTGTCTGCCTATGCACATTGCATTTAAAGCACAGTCTCCCGACAAATGAAATAACTGCGGGAACTGTAGTTTGTTTATGGTGCTGGGAATTATAGGTCTGAGAGGTAAACATCAGTTCCCAGGGGAATGTGCTTTAAATGTGCTTTCCCATTTGTGGTGAGAAAGAGGAAGCCAATTCTTGGTCTTGGTGGTTGAGCCTCTGGGATCACTAGCCAGATGTTGGTCCCAGATCCCATGCTGGCATTGCGCTTGAGTCTTGACTAAAAGCGAACAGAACCCCCTTGGTGCGCCCCAAAGAACTTTGGTCACTTTCCAATCTAAGGAGCTTCGTATGTGGATGCTGGCTGTAGCAAGAGCTTCTTTAGCCCAGAAAAGGAAGATGCTACGGAACTTAAACCTTTCACTATGGTACAAGACTATGTGGACTATGTGGTTACTGCAGGGAAGATAACTCACAAATTAAACATTTCTAAAAGTAAGGAAAACCCATAACATTGCTATACCGTTTGGTGGGATTATTAAATTCAGATATACAAAACTTTCTTCTCAAATTTAAAAAATGGCTTTCATTATGTGTTTTGCTGCTTCTATTTATCTGCATTATCTGCTCTTTACGCTGGTACCTTGTTTTTCGAACAGAATGCATTCCAGGAGTCCATTCGACTCCCGGAACCGTTCAAAAACCAAAGCACGGCTTCTGATTGGCTGCAGGAGTGTCCTGCAAGCCAATCGGAAACTGTGCTGGACGTTCAGCTTCCAAAAACTGTTTGAAAACCGGAACACTCACTTCCGGGTTTCTATCATTCGGGAGCCGATTTGTTCGGGTGCCAAGGCGTCCGGCTTCCAAGGTACGACTGTATTTGGAAAACACAACCTGTGTATTGCTCCTATATTGTGTAAACTTACTTATGTTTTTGTTTGTTTGCACTTTTGATTCCATTTTAAGAAAAACTTAAAAAGCAGGGGACAGGGGGCAAGGTAAGAACCCTAGAGGGGAGGGGAGGGGTCAGGGAATAACTCAAAGCAGACTGAGTAGGCATACAAATATTATATGCATCTCTACATATAAAGGTGTACAAATTGGTGTCCACTTTTTTGGCCATGGGGCTACTCTAATATGATGGTCCACATGCATGTAAAGCATGAGAGGGTTCCCCTAACTTACAGAAATGTCTCTTTCCCTTCCCGATCCGAGCTGTCTGGGTATATGGCAGGCCTGAGCTGGGCTTCCACTGAGTTGACGGGAGTTCCAGAAAACTGGGGGAGGGTTTGGCCGGACACAGAGGCTTAAAAGGAGGAGGTGGAGGACCATCAAAGTCTTCTCCTGTTAAGAGAGAAAGAGTGGATCAGGTTGCATGGCCAAGTTCTCTAGAATCCTGGGATCAACTCTCACATTGTTAAAAGTCATCTTAGTTTATTAATTGTATGAGCTGGGTTAGTCACTGAAATTAGATTAAGCAGTTAAATTTGCATGCATTTGCATTCGGATATAAAAATTGTTTTGTGCAAGAAGCGCAATTTATTTTGAGTAGCGGCGGACATTATCTTGGAAAAGACATTCCCTCCTGTGTGAGGGAAAACAGGGAAAGTATGTTAAGATGCTGATATCACAGATAAAACTGAATGGATGGCAGCTGATTTCAGCATCAGCCTTCAGCCAGGCCTTTGGCTGATTGTCTATGTACTTTTAAATGAGTTTGAGGGAGGGTGGGGGTTGTTATTTGGTTTTTTGTTTTGTTTTTAATATGTACTTTGTGGTTTTATTCTGTATATTTATGCTGTGAAACGCCCTGAGATCTTCACATGAAGGGCAGTATACAAATATAATAAATTAATAATAACTTTTAAACTGCTCCTGCTGCTGTACCATTACCAATAAAAGCAGCAGATTGCAACAAGAGAGCAATTGTTTTTATCTCTGTACCAGGAAAAGCTTCACTGTTAATTCTTGCATCTCAAACTGCTGTTAAAAGATGTAGCAAAGCGGTTGACTGAAAAAGCCGAAATCACTGGAAACACAGATGAAAGTGACAGAGTTTGGCTGGGTCATTCCCCCCCCAGGGGCAAAGATAACTAAATAAAAACACTTACGTGGGACTTGTGAAGATCTTCTTGGTGTACCTGAAAAATATAAAATTATAGCTATTATAGATCTTTATTGGTGTGAATAGGTTGCTCTTTTTATTTAGTAGATATTCATTTTATTCCTCTGTAAATATAGAGTCCATTCTTTTGCTGTCTCTTTTGTCTAGGGGGAAAAGTTGCCAAGTACTTTTATCTGACCCTCCAAACTCAGCTCTGGGACTTTTAATAAATCTGGCAGAACTTATTCTACCTCCACCTCATTAGCTTTCTCTATGGCTTGTTGTGGCCAACATTGCCTCAGGTGAAGCCACCACGTTTTTCTCACCATAAGGCACATAAGGATGCAGGGAATTTAGGACTGGTGCCATGGCTGCCAGCACAACTTCAGAGGTACATGGTATAAGTGACATCCATAAGGTACAAAAGGGTCTCAAACTGAGACTGTAGCAGAGGGGCCATGCAGCTCACTTCTGGCACCAATGTTGCAGCTTGCCACAGGAGAGGACTTTGGGCTGCTCTTTGCTGGGCTGTAGCATCACCTCCACTGCTGATGGCCAGGAAGTGGTACTTAGGGTTGCCATTTCCCCCCAAGCATGGCAGCCCTAGTGGTACTGCAGCTACCCAAACAGCAAGTGCTAATACAGGGTTGCCAAGTCTCTTTACCCCAGTGTGTGTGTGTGTACATGTACTTGTGTGTAGAGCACAAAGACTGAGGGGTGCAGCTGGGGGACAGCACTTGGAGGTATTGCAGCACATTGCTTGATGCTCCACATTGGGGAATATTGGATCCCTTAACAGCGTAGGCAAGTCGGTGCCTCTGACTGTGATAATATATCTTGCTCACTTGGGTGAAAGAGAGAGGTGTTTTTACAGACCTCTAACTTTTGTGTGGTACGAAAGGTAAGAGTCACAGTAGATGCCCTGCCTGCTTTTTGGCCTCTGGCCTTGCCCACCGGGGATATGTGACTCCCACAAGTTTATCCATGAGGGAATGTGGCCCCCAGGCTGGAAAAAAAGTTCCCTATCACTGGTTTAAAATGTTAGCTGGAGAGGGGAAAAGAAAATGAGTCTGATGTGGGTCTAACCTACTTTTCCGATGCTGCTTCTCATCCTGGGGGTTGATGTCTGGCTCCATCCGAACGGGACTGGAACTCTTACCTGGAACAGGAGGAGAGGAAGAAAATAGTTATTTGTATCACAAGCAAGAGCTTCCAGGTTGGGGAGGGTTTTAAAAAAAGAGGTCCAAGACTGGAAAGCAACTCCCCTTTCATATGGACCGGAGGGAGAGCCTTATGTTTCTTATTTAAGGCCAAGATGGTCTTCCGGTGTCTTTCTGGTTTCATACTGCTGCGGTTGGAAAAAAATGATAGATTAGAGCATACTCAACAGGGTGTACTTGCTTTCCTGGGCTGGCGGCCATTTGAAACCTCAGAAGACAAACCCTAGGTAGGCCTTTTGAGCTTGTCGCAACACGTCCCGCTGCATCCTGCTATCCCTGGCCAAAGGGGACACCTCCTCCTCCTCAATCAGAGGGGCTTTCTTGGTGGCTGCTCCCAGGCTTTGGAACTCCATCCCTAAAGAAGCCAGACTCCCTCTCTCCTTGCAGTCCATCTGTCTGCATGTGAAGTCTTTTACTGTATTCCAAAGGCCTTGGGAAACGGACTAATTTTTTTAAAGGAAATGGCTTATGATAGGGCGGTGCTGTTTTTATGATCTGTGTTTTAATTGGTTGGTTTATTGTATTGTTGTAATTCTATTAGAGTTTAACTACTGTACTTTATAAATAAAGATAATAATAGCAATAATAACAAGAATCAGTGACTGTCCCTCATTGTGCTCTGTTTTTACATTCTGGGCAAGACTGGGAATGTGTTTGTGAGGAGTTGCAAACTCTACCAACTGCTGACCAGCCACTCTTCCTCTTCTCCCAGGTATAAAAAGACGGAGAAGTCCAAGACAGCACCTTGGCTAAATGCAAAGCAGGGTGGTAGGTGTGCATTGGCACTGCACAAAAAATTGCATGGGTGACCATGGGAGAACATCATCCCTGGGGTGATCTTGAGCCAGTCACTCACTGCCTCTCGGCCCAACCTACTTCACAGGGTTGTTGTGGGTATTAAATGAGGAGTGGGAGAACCATGTATACCACTTTGAGCTCCTTGGAGAAAAAAAGGTGGGATATAAATGCGATAAATAAATAAAGTTGCTGTTAATCCAGGTTCATCTTTTTTTTTCAGACAAGCAAAAATGCAAGAATCATAGAATTGGAAGGGACCCAAAGGGCCATCTAGTCCAGCCCCCAGCAATGCAGGAAGGGGAGGATCTTTTTTAATTATGAGAAAGTGGCTATTCAAGAGGCACAGCCCACATTCTAAACCGGGGAGATTAGATTCCTTCTTGCCCCCACCCCACCCCCGTCAGACCCACATGAGGCCTCTTCTCTCCCTCTCTCCAATCAACTGCTCTCTGGGGTGAATTGCTCATCTTGTTACTCTCCCAGCTGGAGGTGAATCTGAGAAAGGGCTCTCTCTGTGTACACATACAGGCACCAAGATTGAGCAGCCAATTCTCGTCACAAAACAGATTGCAACTGTTCCTGCATTATATGCCTAAGATCGGCAAAGAGCGTGTGACAGAGACGACATGGGGATGACATGATATTCAAATGAAGTGCAGTATATACATTTAATAAAATAAAATAAAAGATATGACATGTACAGCACCCCCAGAAGGTGCCTGCATTTAGCATTGAATGCACATTATCATGCAGTAATGTGCACAAGCCATGATACTTGGTACATTGAAGGAGGAGGAGGAGGGAGTGTGGCTATTAGACTTTTCACTTTCATTGTTTTCACTTATAACCACTGTGTGGCTGCACTAGGATTTGTAAGATTAGGTATCATCCATATGTTCAATAAAATAAATGTGGTTCATTCTTTTTGCTCTATAATGGACAGTTTCAAATATCTTTTGCAATCTTTATTGTGTGTGCACGTTGTGTGTGTGTGTCTATGTATTGCTTAATTTTAATAACGTTGGTGTGTGTGAAAATATTCCAATAACTTTTAACCTGTCACTTACATAATTTACATAATTTACAATTTATGCACTGTTATTAGGGATTAATTCTAATTTTATTTATTTTGGCCTTGCATCCTGTCTCTGCCACAAACTCACCAGGTGTCCTAACCATAACATTCTGTCTTAAATCTTTTTATAGTGTGCCTGCAACTGCATGCTAAACTTGTTACTAAGAATCTGAAACTGAATTGGTTATTTCCTTATCCCACCTGATTTATTTTCCTTTCGTGTCGTATATTTTAAATGCAGATCTTATTTGTATTGATCTCTTTAACAATGTTTTCTCAGCTGAAAAGTGGCCTAATTTTCTTTTTCCTTAAATAAAATGATCCAGAGGATGCAGCAAAATCCAACCCTATAACACGTCTCCCAGGATATCTCACCCTGGAGAAAGCTCAATATCTAACTATCTGCACTCTGGCAGCTCAAAGGGCATCTTCGTCAGGGAAAATACTACAGCTCCCATGATGCTCAGCGGTGAGGATGGGCGAGGGTTAGCTTGGGAGTGAATGGGGCCCGGATTGAAACTTCAACTCCCATGATGCTCCTCTGACCAGAACTTTAAACGAGACCACAAATCTCATCATGTCTAGGCTCAGGCCAGTCAGGACTCGGGAGTTCCTTTTTGTGGTTTCCCAAAAACTCGCCTCTTGGGTGCGACTGGTCGGGGCCGGAGCGCGGCAAGTGCTGCAGCGACCGCCGGTGTGAAGACTCCATCCATCTAACCGCTGACTGGAGCCCGTGCGCGTGCGCACTTCCGCCTCCCTCAGAACTGCGCGCAGGCGTAGTTGGCGTCCTGTCGCTTCCGTTATGCGCAGACGCGTCCAACGGGGGCGGGGTGAATAAGGTGGGACCACGACGCGCAAGCGCATTGCTTTCCCCGTTTTGTAGAGCTGCGCCGCACGCGCTACGCGAAGGGCGGGGTGGGAGGGAGAGGAGACCGTGAGTAGTCCGTTGTCCTATCAACCGATCTTGGTGGAAGAGTGGTGGGTGGGGCCAGGGTGGCAGAGCCCGCTTCCTCATTGGTGGCGGCTGAGGCGCCTCCGGCACTGATTGGCTGCGCAGCCGCAGCAATCACTTTAGGCTGTTCGGGCGCGGTGAAACGGCATTTCCCCCCTCCCTTTCCTTTCCTTTCTCCTCCTCCAGAAGGTTCTGCGCCGGCTTCCCTCACGCGTCGCAGTGAAGATGATGGGCCAGCGCCCCGTCCTCGTGCTCAGTGAGTCTGAGGGAAAGAGGGGTGGGTGTGAGGAGCCCCTCCATGGACCCCGCCCCTCCTCTGCCACCCCCACGAAGACCCACCTCACAAAAACCCCTTAATTCGGTTATCTCACCCTTCCCCAATTCCCTCCCATAATATCTCTTTTCAGATATGCACAGAAAGTACATGTTGGAGACCACTCCTTATTATTGCCCCCCTCGCACTAAATTCCCCATGTAATTCTCTGCCTCTTTTAGCTCTCCCCCAGTATAAACTGAACCCCAACATTCCTGGTTGCTCCTGTCTCGCCTCCCCGAATGTATAATAAATGTGCCCCATAATTTAAAAATATCCCGCCTCTTTTATCTCTAGACACCCTCCCTGAAAAGTATATTCTGGAGACCCCCTTCCCCTCTTAACCACCCACATTCCTTGATGCTCCTGTCTTGTCCCCCTCCCACAAAAAAAAACCAAGTGTGTAATAGGAACCTTTCCTGTTCCCCGTCAAATTCTCAACAACGTTCTCCTTCATTTATACCCTCCTCCCTCCAAAACAAGTGCCTATTAAGAGGCCTTTTTGTTGCCCCCCAAATAAATTTTCTCTTGCTGTATTAAAACACCTCTTCTTGCTCCAACCCACCTATGTTTCACTGAATTCTGCCCTGCTTCACATTCTTCCACAATTTCCTAAATTCTGTATCTTCCCCATCCCTGCAAAAGTTATGTGTTGGGCATTTCTCCTGATCATTCCAAACCCCTCCCCCTTAATGCCCCACTTCATTTAATCCCCCCTCTATACTCAAAAAGTGTATATTGGGCGGGGGGGGGGGCTTCTACTAAATCGTCCCCATAATTTCCTCCTTCTTACATGCCGCCTCCTGCCTTTCCAGTTAATAATCTACTGTCTATTAGGTTGAGCTACTATGAGCCTTAATAGGGTTTAAGGTCCTGATCTGCTGTACCCCATTGTGTTTCAAGCTGGGCGTATATTGTGGATGTGCCTTCTCTTGTCAGTAAGCTGTTTGCATGGAGTGTACTCCCTTCACCAGTCTCCTCAAATATGCCCCTCCCCCAAAATAATAATTCTCCCGCTGTATTAAACACCTCTTCTTCCAACCCACCTTTGTTTCACTGAATTCTGCCTTGCTTCACATTTTATCACTGTCTGTTCCCTCACACTTTACACGTATTATTCTCCATTTTAAGACGCCTAAGGCACAGAACTAGGAATGAATGTTGGTGTCTTGACTGTTGATTCTTCTGTTCTTTCCCGTCTGTTCCATGTCCATGTGCTTGGTTCTACTGCCCTGCCTCCTTTAAAAAAATATTCTCAGTAGGCTGGTTTTGCTATTTTGTTCTGATTACTAGATTCCTTGCTGCAGTATTGGATTGATCTTGTTGGATCCTCCTTCCTTCCATTCATAAAAGGAGAATCAAAGTGAGATTTGACACACTATCGGAGTGGATAGAAAGAGTTTCCAAATATGGGTGTGGATTTCTGGTGCAGAACGCGCCACATGTGTGCAGCAGATAGCAGGGTTGTGGAGATGGCAGGAGTAAATATCTGAAATGGGGATACGCTTCTTAAAGTGTGTTCGTTGAGAGAGTTCCCCAAATCAGCTTCTGTTGCAGGCTCAAATATCATACAATACATTCCCATTTCATTGACAACAGGAGTTTCATTTCCCTTGGTCTCAAAATTGAATAAGCCAGTGATAGCCCTTTCCTTGCTCGTCATAATTATTGGATATTTTAATATGCCTTCCTGTCTTTATTGGGGTGTGGGGAATGGAGATTGTAGCTATCTGACGGCAAACTGTTTCTTAAAGGGCCCTTTTCTGAAAGATCCTAGATAGATAGATAGACAGATTAATATATAAAGAGAGAAAGTAGATACAGTACTTAGCAATTAGCAATGTGTGTTTATTCTACACATTTAACAGTTTATATACTGCTTAGCTGCAAATTGTTTCAACTGCATGTTTAGTCAGAAGGACTCATGGAGAAAAACTCATAAATAAATAACAGGCATCCCCAAACTGCGGCCCTCCAGATGTTTTGGCCTACAACTCCCATGATCCCTAGCTAACAGGACCAGTGGTCAGGGATGATGGGAATTGTAGTCCAAAACATCTCGAGGGCCGAAGTTTGGGGATGCCCGATAAATAATAATAAATAACCACCTCCAATCGGTTACAGTTTTTACTGTGGTATGTTGATTGTAGATTTGTTGCAGTAAAGATGTTCTGTCATTAGAATTTGAACATTCTAGACCATTGTTGGGGAGAAATAATGTGCTACGTAGCCCTTAAGAAAAAAAAAAGGGTATTCCAGAAGTCTTGCTAGTGCAGGAACATCACAAGCAACTATATTGCCATTTAGGGTTGGTTGGTTATGATTTGATTTGGCTACTAGAGGAGAAGTGATTCTTACATTGCCTGCTACAGATTGTGGAATATTCCATTTCTGTTCCTTTAAGACATATTTTATTTACCTACACTGTGCTGTTAGGCGTTCTTACCTTAGAATACTTCTCATTGAATATGGTGGGATTAATGTCTGATTAAGTGTGCATAGGAATGTGCTATTTGTGGCAGAAGTCACAAATTATTATTGCAGTGGGCCTATTCTAAAGTCCCATGCTGGGGAGGGAATAGGAAAACAAAGAAGATTGAATGTGAACCAAAGCAGTAGTTAGGGTGAAAATGGGAGGTCTACAAAAGAAAGTTTAAGAAAGATAGCCTGCATTTTTGTGAATGAGTTGTATTAGATGCTTTTCATAATTGTTTTTCTGTTTTCTTTAGGTCAGAACACAAAGCGAGAGACTGGCAGAAAAGTCCAGACCGGAAATATTAATGCTGCTAAGGTATATTTTTCTGTAAAATGCATTGGGGATGTGAAAGAGAGCCTGTTAAAAGTGCACACAAGAGTGGGTGGTGACCAGATAAAAAGAGGGCAACACTTTTTTACTTTTAACTATTGCCTAGAAAAGAAAGTTTTATCAAGGACACAAAGCTCTCCTTCCATCATTCCTTCTGTATTTGGTCAGTCTTAACAAGAGACAAGAGGCAGACACACAAATACAAAAAAATAAAAGTCCCTCATTGAAGTTTTGGGTTAAAGTTGGATCCTGGGTCTGAAAAGACTGGAGGCTGCTGATTTAATATTTGATGCAATAGAACTGTCGGGCCTTTGTATAATAGTATCTAATTACCTTTCCCCCATGGATTCCAAAGTTCCCTTGTCTGTCTTTTCACTTCCTTTCAGTAGCACACAGTTCTCCTGTCTCCTAGCCAAACAGATCTTTTTCCTCCCTGCACAGAAGATGACCTGTTTTTAAGTGTTCTGTTGGCAACAGCTTCCTCTGCAGATTTTGGAATGTTTGTGAATATTCCATAGTATCACAGCATGTTTAGGCTTACAGTTGACAGGCAGTAGCTAATTTTGTCTCATAATGTTTCTGAAATTCAGCGCATAACTGTCAAGGATGTACCTAAGCTTTTCTTTTAAAATCATGTTGCCTTATCAATTCCTTCCATTTCAGACCATTGCTGATATTATCAGAACATGCTTGGGACCAAGGGCCATGATGAAGGTGAGAATACTTTCCCCCATCATTGCTCCATTAATTCACAGTAAAGAGAGAATCTGAATACACGTCTTCTGTTGTTGAATTTGCATTCCATGCAATCTGACATAAGTGTTTCTAAATCTCCAATGCAGATGCTGTTGGACCCAATGGGTGGCATAGTTATGACCAATGATGGCAACGCTATTCTTAGAGAAGTAAGTCTCCTTGATGCTCACAGCAGTTGTAGCTTTTTAGGGCTTAGCCAAAAGGCAGACACAGCCTAAGAAATAAATACATAGTCTGTCTTGCCACATATGATTTGAAGAATTGTGAAGTTGAACAGTGGGAAGTGCCTCTTAATGGGAATGCCCCAGAAATTAACTTTAACAGCCAAAGCGGCTTTTGAGAAGCGCTTTAGGGCAGCCTTCATGCTCATGCTCTTATTCCACCTGAAACAGGAGTATGGGGGCTACCTTACATTGTTTTCAAAAGCACTGTTTGAAGCAACTTGCATGCTTCTCTTGTCCACTCGCAGAAGAAGCGCACAATCTGCTTCAAACAGTACTTTTGGGAAGTGCTTTAAACTCTGCTCACCAGATGATGAATAAGGATTAATCCTGCTGCCTTGGCTGTATGGCCAATACAGTGAAGTGTTAAACCCTGTCCTGTAATCCCATTCCATCTCTATGTAGGCTTAATTCAAGGCCCCCTGGTGTTTCAGGAGGTTTCAGTAAGGGAGCAGGAGTGCTCTAGAATGCAAGGTTTGTTCATGAGTCCTTCCTTCCTTCCATTACAGATTCAGGTCCAGCACCCAGCTGCCAAGTCCATGATTGAAATCAGCCGCACTCAGGATGAAGAGGTGGGCGATGGGACCACATCTGTGATTATACTTGGTAAGATCACTCTGTGTACGCTCTTGTATGCCTGCCTGCACAAATGCAACGGTAAATCAGAGCATGTTGGTGCATTAAATGACTACAAATGATTCACCTCTATTGAGGTTTTGTGGGTATCATTGTGTTGGAGACAAGAGAAATATTGAACACTGGACGCGCAACCTGCTATTTCAGTGAATGGGATCTGGACACAAGAGCATTGTAATTGTGTTTCACAGATCCTTTTCATTTCAATGGGACATGCAGGAGAATCTTTTTGGGTTTTACCCTGTGTTAAATGGTGGGGAGTACCATTTGGATTTGCCAGCTCTTTGTAAAAAAAAACAAAAAAACTGTTAATAGGTGCTTGCATATTAATGCAGCCAGTTTAACATGAAGAGGTGTTGGCTCTCCCCAATATGATCCATTCCCAAGAGAGCAACCCTAGATAGAGCTTGTAACATGAAAGAATCAGATACTCTAGCATTATTAGCAACAGTCTAGCTCAGTACTTCTCTCTTGGCCCACTGTGAGTCACTTGCTGTCAAAAGGAACTATTTCTCCTCCGTGCCTGGAATTGATGACACTTCTGCTTTTTGCCTCTATTTTGTATCAGCTGGCAGAGCAATCATTGGGGGAGACCTGGGGATAAAGGTCTTGAGAGGCTCTGACTAGTTTGTGTCACTGGCCATAACTTGTGCTAACTGTAGAGCACATCTTTTGTTCAATTCCGAAGCATTGCAGTTGGTGGCAGAAATCCTCATTAACTGCTCTTTGTTTGCTGTTTAGCCGGTGAGATGTTGTCAGTTGCAGAGCACTTCCTTGAGCAGCAGATGCACCCAACAGTGATCATTAGTGCATACCGAAAAGCTTTGGATGACATGATCACCGCTCTGAAAAAGATCAGGTGAGCAGGGAAGCTGAAAAGTAGAAGGGAATATGGTGGATGGGCAGGTGATCTGATGACCCATCTCTGGACACCTGAGGGATGTGACAGAAAGGGAAATGGAAAACCCAGATCTAGGTAGAGGTGATGCAAGACTAGTTGTGATCATCACTTTGCCCAAGTGTTTGTGCATCTAGGTGCAAATTCACATTTGATCCCTGTCTATTCCTTTCTGAGGAGGGACCCTTATTTACATGATATACTAAATTATTTGCATGTGGAAGGTCCCAGGGTTCTCTGCCTGAGATCTTGAAGTTCTGTTGTCAGTCAGAATGGACAGTATTGGGGTAGATGAAATAGCTGACTTGGTTTAAGCATCTTTGATAAGAGCAAAGTATTACAAATCAAAATAAAGTTGAAACATGTAGCTGGGGCATCAGTGAACTGCATAAAGTTCTATTCTTTGTCTTCTGGATGACATGCTTTATGCTTGGTTTTTGCAGCACTCCAGTCGACATTGGCAACCGAGAAGCCATGCTTAAAATAATCAAGAGTGCCATCAGCACAAAGGCTATCAGTCACTGGTCAGATCTGGCCTGTACCATTGCCCTCGATGCAGTCAGGACAGTGGAGTTTGAAGAGAATGGCAGGAAGGAAATTGACATCAAGAAATATGCCAAAGTGGAAAAGGTACAAAGGAAAAAATATACTGCTTTTTGAAGGCCTGGAAGAAAATGATTTGAAGCCCCTTAGGAATAACTGACACCATCTTACATTTGTGAAATAAACAAAAATACAGAGAACGAATATAGATTGATCCTTCTGAGTTCATATTTGCTTTCAAGTATAGAAGAGCCTTTCTCTCAGAGCCAGAATATTGTTTAAAGCATAGTTTATAACCAATACCAAAAGGTAAAGGACTCCTGGATGGTTAAGTCCAGTCAAAGGGGACTATGGGGTTGTGGCGCTCATCTTGCTTTCAGGCCGAGGGAGCTGGCGTTTGTCCACAGTCAGTTTTACAGGTCATGTGGCCAGCAGGACTAAATCGCATATTTACAGTCAAAACAAAGGGAAGGTTATAATAAAACACAGCCACATGCATTACCACGTACATGCCTTCGTAGCAACAAATACAAAAGAGATTGCCTTTCTCCCACTTTTCTATTGTTCCTGACTTGTGGATGTCCTCTTTGCCTCATCCAGATTCCCGGTGGCTTTATTGAGGATTCATGTGTCCTGCGTGGGGTCATGATCAATAAAGACATCACTCACCCCCGGATGCGTCGCACCATCAAGAACCCCCGCATCATCTTGCTGGATTGCTCATTGGAGTACAAGAAAGGCGAGAGTCAGGTATGTTGGGATGCAAGTCTCATCTGCCCTTCAGTGCTAAGGGCTGGAATGGGTTGAACCCAATCACTTCTCACATCTTTTAAAACATTCTATTCTTATTGTTATCAGTTCAGAATACAAAAGATACAATTCAAGATACAGTAGTACCGGGGGTTGAATACACAATCTGTTCTGGGGTGCTGTTTGCACCCCAAAAAGTACTCAACCCAAAACTTGATATGTTCATACATATGGAGCAAGAGTTTTCAATTTCCCATGCTTCTATATATTAAGCTCATATATAGGTAGATTAATACACTGTGGGGTTAATTGTAAGTGCAGAGAAATCCTTGGATGTAAAAAGACTGCTGTCGTGTCCTGGTATTGGAGTGTGAGACTGTTTGTGTTTATACAAATAACAGCAAAATGTCAGGCACTCCTGTGTTCCCAGTAGTAAAAATAAAAAATCTGTATGCTCCGGCATCAAAGTTGTGCACCCAGTGTTGGGTTTCGCAGTTATACGTACTCAACCCGAGCGGTGCTTTAGCGCATGCGCGAAGCGCCAATAAAGCGCTTCTGTGCATGTGCGCAGAACGGTTATGCGCGTGCGCGTGCGGCGAAACCCAGAAGTAAACACTTCCATGTCCGCCGAGTACTTAACCCGAAAATACGCAACCCGCAACGAACGCAACCCGAGGTATGACTGTATAAGAAAGGAAAGAGCTAGCCATCTAAACAATAATTGAGATTATAATTTGTGATCAAATGATACAGACTCATCATGCCCTCAGCAGTCTCCATTGATTTATGTTTTCTTGTACCTTAGAAGGTAAAGTGTGCTGGCTGTGTGCTGGCTGAAGCTGATGGAAGTTGTAGTCCAAAACATCAAGAGGGTATCAGGTTGGGAAAAGTTGACCCACCATTTTATGTATGGTACCTCTTATATTGTCAAAGTGGTCGGGAGATATACTTTCCAGTTAGTGGAGGATGCATATTTAACTTTGCAGTTAGTGGAGGATGCTTTGGCCTAAAAGGCAGCAAATAATGAAATAAGCAAAAGTTTATGAAATAACCAAATATGCCCATTGGAGTATAAATCTCACTTTTCTTCTTTTATGCAGACTGACATTGAAATAACTCGTGAGGAAGACTTTGCTCGCATCCTGCAGATGGAGGAGGAGTTTATTCATCAGATGTGTGAGCACTTGATCAAAGTCAAACCAGATCTCATCATCACAGAGAAGGGAATATCAGGTAAACACCAAAGTGTGTTTATGTGGGTAAACATCTGGTTATTAAAATTTTCTCGCCTCCCTGCCATTGCATTGTACTTAATTTTTTTTTTTTCCAGACCTGGCACAACATTTTCTAATGAGAGCCAATATCACTGCCATACGTCGGGTGAGGAAAACTGACAATAACCGGATTGCAAGGTGATTGCAAAACTGATTTTTGTTTTTGATTTTTTTATCAATACAAGCTAGTAATGCTGAAGTGAAGGGACATGTTTTTGATGACATGCGAAGGGTGCTTTCTCTTCTTCTGCATTCCATCAGTTTGCTTTTAATCCTTAGGGTAGCAGCTATCTTAGCCAGGGAAGAGCATAGTGGTGAGGAGCCAAATACTCTTCTACTCTCCCTTTTTGTTACTACATGTTGGCTGATGATGAAAGCTCTGATGTTCTATCTGTTTAGTCAGGGTTGTATATATCTTTTGGGGGGAAATTTAGAAGCATGGGAGAATGCTAAGTTCTGGAAACTTCCTTTTAATGGCTTAAGCCAGCTGTGAGGGAGGGGGAGTAAGGGATTAAAAGTTTCCTAACATCACTAGTAGGAAACACGGATGATTGGGGGAGGAAACTTCACTGCCTGGCCTACCTGCAAAACTGCAAACTTGTCTGAAACCAGGCAGAGCAGGCTAGGAATGCAGCTGATTTGATGCCAGCTTGATTTGTGTCCTGAAGGAAAAGTTGCCAATCCTCTGAAGAGCAGATAAGGACACAATTTCCCAGCAGTTCTGAGACCCAGTTTTCCCCTCTTCAGAATTATCCACTAGCAAGAAAACAAAATTGTTGGTAATGCCTGTCCTCCAAGGAAAAGTCTTGGATGCAGATGTGGAGCTACAGCATTGGAGTGTTGTCTTTTGCTCTTTTTCTTCAGGGCCTGCGGGGCTCGTATTGTCAACCGCCCAGATGAGCTGCGTGAGGAGGATATTGGGACTGGGGCAGGGCTTTTTGAAGTGAAGAAAATTGGGGACGAGTACTTTACATTCATCACTGAGTGCAAGGAGCCCAAGGCCTGCACCATTATGCTCCGGGGTGCTAGCAAAGAGATTCTGGCGGTAAGCACCCAGTCATTAATAGGAGACAGACAGGCAACAACTTTTGTTCAGGGCTTCCCCCCCCCCGGGGGGGGGGATCCACAGCCATCTCCCCTTTGAAATTCACGGGTTCGCTAAGCATTTTGCCATGAAATGTGAACCTTTGCACTCTCTTCTTCCCCTTTTTTGCAGGAGGTGGAGCGCAACCTCCAGGATGCCATGCAGGTCTGTCGTAATGTCCTGGTTGATGCTCAGCTTGTGCCGGGAGGTGGTGCTTCTGAGATGGCCGTTGCTCATTCCTTGACAGAGAGGTCGAAGGTCATGACTGGGGTGGAGCAGTGGCCCTACCGTGCAGTTGCCCAGGCCCTAGAAGTCATTCCCAGGACCCTGATTCAGAACTGTGGCGCTAGTACCATCCGCACACTCACTTCACTACGGGTAAGGGATGTGTTTGCTGTTGCTGCTGTTCTGTCCTTTCTGATTCCTTTCCTTTTGTTCTTGTAGCTAATAGCTGAAGATTGTCAAAAGGAAGAATTGTGCTAGGTGCTCTGTGCAGAGTAGAAATGATACTTCTCTGCTCAGAGTGGAGGACCGGGTAGGTGAGCATTAGAATATGGCCCTAGAAATCATTCCAGAAAAGATTGTGAGTTTTGAACCTCAAATGTTAAATTATCTGGGAGTGAGTGTAAGCTGATAAGATGGGAGTCCTTTAGGAATGGTCACAGGGCTGCTTCATGACCTTTGGAATTACTTGCTTTTCAGAAGCGTGGTATTGGGGGGGGGCAACTGGATTGTTCATTTGAATCAATAAGTAGAAATCAGGCATTTCTGATACTGTATCCATCAGGACTTTCTATTGTTGCTTACAGGCCAAGCACACCCAGGAAGGCAGTCAGACCTGGGGAGTAAATGGGGAGACTGGAGCCTTGGCAGACATGAAGGAGCTGGGTATATGGGAGCCTTTGTCTGTCAAGCTGCAGACCTACAAGACGGCTGTAGAGGTAAGAGAGAAACCACAAGCCTGATTCCACGGAAGCCAAAGTTTTCACTCCCCTGCCAAAAAATGTTTGTTGCAAGAAGTGGGTGTAAATTCTGTCTTGTTCATTGCTAGTGAAATTTTCATTCCAAAGTTCTCTTCTGGGAGAGAACTTTCTTCCCACTGCAGTCTGTTGCTATGTGCCATGTTCATACAAGAGCACTGTAAGAATTCTTACTGGCTGCCCCACAACTTTGCTCCTCTAGCTTCTCTAAACCTGTTTATCAGGCAGAGGAAACCTGTAGCCCTTCAGACTACATACAACTCATATAATGCCTGAGTGTTGGCCATGCTGGCTGTTGGTAGCTGGAGGCCAAAAATATCGGGAAGCCAATGGGTTATTCAGCCCTGTTGTACATCTTTGGAAAACCCTTTTATATATTTTGGGTTAAGTTTGATAATGAGAGTGAAAAGACGGCCTAATTTGCTAGTCTGACTTGGATGCATTATATTTTTAGTTTAGTTGCCAATCTCTTTAATCCCATGTCCCCACCTGTTTTAGGACATGCTGTAATCCAGGCATCCCCAAACTTCGGCCCTCCAGATGTTTTGGACTACAATTCCCATCTTCCCCAACCACTGGTCCTGTTAGCTAGGGATCATGGGAGTTGTAGGCCAAAACATCTGGAGGGCCGCAGCTTGGGGGTGCCTGCTGTAATCTATAAAATATACCGTATTGGCACAAATATAAGACGCACCTGCAAATAAGCTGCACCTTTAAAATTGAAGGGGGGGGAGAGAGAAAAAAGAAAATAACTGGGCTGCCTCCGGGGGGGAGCTGTGCTGCTTTGCTGGTGGCCTTTCCACCTTCCCCCTTCCTTAGGCAGCTCAGGGAAGGCTTGGAAATGGCAGGCGGGCTGAGTGTGGCTGCTCCGTGCTCCCGGCTATTCTCTGGAGGGGGGAAGTCATACCACTTTGCCGGCGGTCTCTCCCCCCCCCTTCCCCAGCCTTGGCTTGGGAGTGGCGGGCGGGCTGCATGGCATTGCCCCATGCTCCTAGTTGCTATTGGTGGGGTGGGGGGGAGAGCCCCATCACTTTGCCGACAGCCTCCGCCCCTCCCCCCCCCCGATGGCCGGGGAAGGTTTGGGAGCTGCGGGCAGCACACCGCATAAAGTCACGAATATAAGGCACACTTATATTCCGCATGGGCGGAATTTGGAAAAAAAGTGTGGCTTATATTCCAGCCAGTGAAACAGTAAAAACTGTGTTCTAATTGATGCTCATGATGTGGGTGAAAAAAATGAGTGGTGATCATCCAGTTATATGTTAGTATTGGGCACACCAAGGAGAAAGTCTAGGATCATGCAAGGTTGAATTGGGCATTTGGATAGAATCTGAGTTTCGATGAAATCCCTGGAGCCAACATCGTACTAGGTTTAAAGTTCTGTGTGTTATCTTACAAATCACAGGAGTATAGGATTGGAATCCTTCCTCTCCCAAGATTGTTCTTCTTACTGACAAAAATTTTTCTCCACCTTAGACTGCCGTCCTCCTCCTGCGTATTGATGACATTGTTTCAGGCCATAAGAAGAAAGGAGACGATCAAAGCCACCAGCAGCCTGGAGCCCCAGATGGGCCCCAAGAGTAATTTTGTGGAGTTTGGAAAGCTATAGGGAAATCCATGCACTGGGATAGCAGGACATGGAAACCACCTGGATTGATTTCGAGTGCTGCTTTTCTTCTCTCTCCCCACCCCCACCTGGGTTCAAGGGCATTCAGTGTCCAAATACTGATTTGTTTCAAGCTTGCAGTGGAGAGGAAAAAGGAAGGCCAATGAAGCGTTGGTTACCCCCATTCTGTTAAGAAGACACTGACGCTTTATTTAAATGTATACTGTAGCTTCTTTGTGGCTTTATTAATAAAAATGTCACCACATTCATAGATCAATTTTCTTTGTCACTTCTTCCTGTCCATAGCTGTAATGAGACTTCTTTCTGTGGTGTGGTCTCAAATCCAGCTGCTTTGGAGCAGTTTCACACTTTGTACACCAGCATAGCCAGGCTTGCCTTGGGCAAGGGGTACAGCCATTCTCGTCTGTCTTGTGCATGTATCTTAAGCACCTGATTGATACAGTTAAATACAGTGGTACCTCGGCTTACGAAGACAATCTGTTCTGCGGCGCTCTTTGTAAGTCGAAGTCTTCGGTTGTCGAAGTGCCCGTTCTGTGCATGCGCAGAACGCGCACGCGGCGACAAGATTTCCGGGTTTGCCGACTTCGGAAGTCAAAACCTTTGGAAGTCGAGTCATTCGGATGTTGAGGTACCACTGTATTTTTGAAAATGTCCATTTTTTCATCTACGGCCATACTACCCTGAACACACCGGATCTCGTCTGATCTCAGAAGCTAATCAGGGTCAGGCCTGGTTAGTACTTGAATGGAAAATGTCTGTTTTTTCCTCCCCTAAGGGAACTCCAAACGGTTAACATCAAGCAATAATAATTGATGCCTTATCAAAGATATGATGAAACCAGAACAGATTGCCAGTTTAGCTTTCCCCAGTTTAGCACAACTTAATCAAGCCAGGTCTTCACCAACCACCAGAAGCCATATAGTGAGGTGACCATATGAGAGGGCACTCCACAGTGCTGGCCCCACAATCATAGAGACCCTGTTCTTCATGCAACATACAAGAACTACTGGACATAAAACTTACCAAATACATTTTGACCCTCAGGTCTTCCTCAGTAGTCCTAGTTGCATATATATGCCTACATCCAGTTTGCCGTGACTGTCAGATGTTGGAGAACAATTTACAAACATCCCCAAAACAAATTGGTAGCCAGTACAGTCAGCCCAGGATCGGTATAATAAGCTCAAACTGTTTTGCCCTGGAGAGCAACCTGGCCACTGAATTCTGGACTGGCTGAAGTTTCCAAACTCTCTTGAGAGGCAAAACATGTAAATACCATATAAACAAGTTTAAAACAAATCATGTACTCTTAATTACCTGCATAGGCCTGGTGGAATAAAAAACTTCAAAGGCATTTAAAAGTTGAAACAGAAGGTGCCTGCTGCATCTTTATTGACAAGAGTATCCCACAATACTAGGCTGATAAAATTAAAGGCTGTTGTTTGCAAATGAGCCTCACCAACTTAGGGAATGGCCAGTGATGCTCCTGCTGATGATCTCTGATGGAGCTGGGGTATATATAACGTACCCTGGACCTAAGTTCAGGACTTTGTCAACTAATCTGGCTTGGTAGTAGACAGGCAGCCAGACAAGGATATCCTACGGTATGTTCTTGGCCAGATGCCCCCACCAGCAATCTGGTTGATAGACTCTGCACCAGCTGCAGCTTCTGAACTAGACCCAAGGGCAACTCCACATCGAGTGCATTACAGTAGTCCAGCCTTGAAGTTACCAATGCATGGAATACAACGATCAGACTATCCCTGCACAGGAACAGCTGTAGCTGAGAACCAGGCGAAGCCATCCAAGTTTGTGGCCATCACTGCCTGCGGTGGGAGCAACTTCCATAGTTTCTGAGCTATGTGAATGACTTTATTTTACATATATAGTGTTGCTTCCAACAGAATACATAAAAGACAGGCTTTTTGGGGAGGCATTTGATTACCCATTGTGAGGCCAGGATGCGGGACGGATGGCCCTTTGTACCTGCGCCATGGCATTGTTATTCTGGTCCACAAGCCTCCGTGCTTTTCCTTCTGCTGCAAGAATCCGGGTTTCGTTCCATTCTCTCCCAACAAAAGAAACCCAGCAAGCCGACTCCTCCACGCAGCGGCCCCTTTAAGAGCCTCCTCCCTTTTTAAGAATGAACCGGAATGATCAGCTGCGGGGGTCACGTGACCTTGCAGCCCTGGAAGTTGGAGGAGCAACATGCTGGCAGGCGGCGGCGGTTGGGTCTGGCTGCCCCTCCTGTGGCTGGTGGGGAGCCGGGCAGGGGATCCCGCCGGGTATAAGAGGAAGGTAGGACGGCCCAGGGGCCGGTGGGTGGATGCCCTCCTTGGAGGAGATTTATTTCTAAGGGATGTTTGAGGGCTGGGTTAGGTCAGCCGCTGCCAACCTGGGCTGGCTCATGGTGGCTGGGGCTGATTGGAGCTGTAGTCCAAAACATCTGGTGGAGGGGCAGGTTGGGAAAGGCTAGGAGCCTCGGGAGCTGCCTTATGCAGCGTCAGAGCATTGGTCTATCTAGCTCAGTGTTTCCGGCGCTGACTGGCAGCAGCAACTCTCCTGGGTTCTGGCCAGGGGACATTCCCAGCCCTACCTGCCTTATGCTGGCTCAGACCTTGCTCCATCTAGCTCAGTATTGTCTACACTGACTGGCAGCCATGGTTCTCCAGGATTTGGGGCAGGAAGTCTATTCCAACCCTACCTGGAGATGATGTTGGGGGTTGAACTTCGGAGCCTTTAACATACAACCCAGGTGCTCTCCCACTGAGCTGTGGCTCCTTCTAGTATCATAGGAAGTTGCCATATACCAAGTCTGACCATTCGTCCATCTAGTTCAGTACTGCCTGCACCGGTTGGCAGTGGCATTTCAGGGTTTCAGGCAGGGATTCTATTCCAATCCTACCTGATCAATGTTGTGTACCCACAGGTGGTGTTGGGCTCCATCGCCCATCCGCCTGGCAATGTAGTTCAGCAACACCTGAAGTTTTATGTTTACATGATAATTTACATTTATTATGTTTTATTTTCTTTGTTACGCTAGTTGAAGGAAAGAAAAGTGGGGGACAGGACAGGAGAGAGAATGTCCAGTGAAAATGAGAAAAACAGGAAGAGAGAGGAAAACTGCTGTGTTGTGGGTGGATTTTAGGACTAGGACCAGGGCTTCAACCATTTCAAAGACTAGTCCCAACTTTGAACCTTGTTCTGCCAAATGGGAGCCAGTTGTTGTTTTTAACCACTATGTGTTTTTAAGAGTTCCAAACCCTTGCTCCGTCGTAAAGCCCTGCAAGATTCCTCTTGGGACTACCGGTAGTCACCATTTCTGTTTTATATTTTAATCCTCCTTCCTCTCAGTTGCTCAGGGAGGCATGGTTTCCCCTCTCTGTTATCCTCACAGCATCTGTGTAAGGTAGGCAAGGCACAATATAAGTGCCTGGGCCACAAAGGTCACCCAGTGAGCTTCATGGCTCAGTGGGGATTTGAACCCCTCGCCTGACACTCAGTTCACTAACTAAACAATGCTTGCTCTCCACCTCTTATCCTGGCCCATCTCGTAATGTTGTGAGGGTGAGATGGAAGCAGAGCCATACATATGCCACCTTGAGCTTCCTGGGAGGAAGTGTGGGGTTAAAGTGCAAAAAAGGATGCATATGCATGTTTTTAAAATGGCAGATCCAATCTTGTAAGCTGGGATTCGCAATTAGAATAAAGACTCTGAACTTTTTGAAGACAGGGTGTTCCTGCATTGTCTGATTTTTGCCTCCCCAAAATCTTGCAGCAGGGCCAAATCTGACTCCTGGGAATCTCCGCTTGTTCCTCTGATCTCTGGATGGGGCACCAGTGTGTTAGACTTTTCTGGTGCCCTGTTTTTTATTCTGAGGGTGAGAAGATCAACAGGGGTCCCAAGCAGGAGTTACAGACTCTCAAATCCTGCCTTTGGCCTGTGAAAAATATGTAGGTGTGCATTGGTATGCCCTACTTAGAAGCCAGATCAGGAGTCTGTAGGGACTTAATTTTTTTCTCCTGGTGAGATACTACCACCAAGTTGCAAAGTTAGGGAATCAAATCCGTTCACTTCCTGTCAGTGTTTGGGGTGTAATAAAACTCACATTCCAACCTCATTGCCTGTTTTCCCACTCTAAGCTGCTTGGGCTGAGGCAAATTACAGGTTTGTTTGTGTTAAAAAAAAATACTTTTTTATTGACGTTTTTAAAACCAAGGCCCAAAATGCACTGCAGTAAAAATATAAGAAAGGAAAATGGTGATCTTCCCTTAGTTCCACAATCACTTTTGGTTTCACAGTACATTACTGTTTTTAAAAATAGGGATTTGTCCTTATTTGCTGGGCTAACTGAATCAAAAAGAAGAGTAATAAACACAGTCTTGGACTGCCTTTCTTAATGTGGTTAGAAGTTCTTTTCTTCTAAAAGTTGTCGACCCTAGAAGAAGTTCTTAGTGAGCTAATGTGTAAGGCAAGTATTCCTTGTTTTTAGGTTCTGTAATACTTTCAGTTTGTTTTTTGTTTTTTTAAGGTGGAAATTAGATACAGTATGCTGATCTGGTCATATTTCAGAGTTTTGAAATGGCCATTGCCGGCCGGCTGTCCTCTAGCTGTTTTGACAAAGGCAGGTGGGATTTGCAATCCAAAACTGCTAAATCCTAAATTGGCTTTGGATTGTAGTATTCCTTTGAAAATAAACTAAATGAAGCTCAAAGCACTCTCTTCTCTGACAGTTCTCTACACCACGGGGGGGGGGATTTTTGCATGGCATGTGTCTCCCAGAAGATTGCGCAGATGTGGGAATGTGGCTCTTGAGCTGTTGGACACTAAAACCTTAGCAAGGCCAGGGGTCAGATCTGCACTCAGCTACGAAGCTCATTAGGTGACCTTGGGCCAGTCACTGCCTAACAGGGTTGTTGTGAGGATAAAAATGGGGAGGAGGAGAGGACAATGTATGTCATTTTCCACTCCTTGGAAGAAAGAAGGTGGGATGCAATAAATAAATAAGAGAAACACTCTTTGGCCACAGGTAATGAAAAGCCCAAGGCCTGGCAAATAAGAAGTGTTTGTGCCTGATGCCTAAAGATACGTAATGACGACTTTGCCCGGGGCGTTTGTGAAGCTGATTTAACACCCATTCCCAGGTCTCCCTGGAGTATAACCCTGGCTGGAACAGCTCTGCCGTGAACCTCCTGCATGTCCGGGCGGTGGGTCTCAACGACACCATCCATTATGTCTGGAGTACCATCGGGGCACCCACTGTGTTGCTGGTCTACACAGGAAGCCAGAGCAGTCGTCTCCACGTCAACTGGACCCAGCTCCTCTCCCCATCGCCCTCCGGAGCCATCCAGGTCGAGCCAGCTGGAAGCGTTTTGTATTCTATGGCTGTCATCTTTTCCAAGGTAAGCTTGGGGGGCTGCAGAGTCCGAAATGAAGGCAGGAGGTGGTGTTTGGGGTCATCCAGGTGGGGTGGAATGAGAATGGCAGTAGTGGGGAGAAAAGAGAATATAGCTGTTCCAGGACATCATCTGGTTAGAACAGGGTGCTGGACTAGATGGGGCCTCCTTTGGCCTAATCCAGCTGGGCTCGTCCTACATTAACACGGATGTTTCTAGGTGTTTGAGTACAACGGCACAAAGACCTCGGATCTCTCCAAAGCTAATGCAAGCAGCTTCTACCCCACCTATGACTTGGCCAACTTCACCTGGGACAGCCTCGATGGCCGGCTGAATGAGACTACTTTGACAGCGACGTTTCAGGGGGTTGGCCCCGACTCTGGGGGAACCTTCCGGAACGGAAGCATCTCCTTCCAGGTAAAAAAAGGGCGTGGCTTCCCCTCCGACAGGTCAGGTAGCTAGTTGCTGTGTGTTCTCATGACGGGCTGTTGCAGATCATGCCGTATATCGAACCAGTGGTGCAAGGTGGAATTTTTTTTCTCTTCGGCAATGGGTGGGTGTCAGTTGCAAATAAATATAAGGCAGCTTCGGTTTTTTCCAAACTTTGTTCGCTAGATGCAAGTCAAATAAACATGCTAAATTAGATCACTTTTTCGGGAGGGCGTGGGGGACATCTCTGGCTGCGCATAGTTTAAACTATGGAACTCGCTGCCACAGGAGGCAGGCATGGCCACCCATTTGGATGGCTTTGAAAGAGGATTCGACCGATTCATGGAGGAGAAAGCTAGATGGTTACTAGCCATGATGACTATCCTCTGTCTCCATAGTTGGGGGCAGCAAAGCTTATGAATACCAGTTGCTGGAAACCACAGAGGGGAGACACCTCTTGTGCTCAGGTGCCTGCTTGCAAGTTTCCCATAATGGGCATTTGGTTGGCCACTGTGGGAACAGGATGCTGGACTAGATGGGCCACTGGTCTGATCCAGCAGGCTCTTCTTAGAGAAATATAAGGAATGGAAGGAGGAGGGTTGGGGAATCTTCTTTTTTAAAAAACAAACATATTTATTAGATTTTCCAATTTAAATATCTAATCCATTTTCAAATTACAGTGGGACCTCGACTTACGAGCTATTTGACATCCAACATTTTCGAGTTACGAGCGGAAAAAGTGGCCGCGTACTTACGATTTTTTCGACATCCGAATGGAAAACCCGTTCGCAGCTAGATGCGGTTTCCTCGACTTACGAGTTTTTAGATGCGGTTTCCTCGACTTACGAATTTTTTCGTTTCCAATGCATTCCCATGGGAAACCGCTTTTCCCATGGGAAACTCGACTTAACGAAGTTTTCGACCTACGAGTGTGCATTCGGAACGGATTAAATTCGTAAGTCGAGGTCCCACTGTATACAAATTATACAAATATCAATTAAACAAATAATCAAAATCTTCTGCCAAATTATGCAAATTTAAATTTGACTTCCCATGCTTCAGACTCAGAAAGCCTAGTCCTCTTATAGCCTCTTAAAGTCCAGATCTTATCCAATAGTCTTATTAAAATCCTTCTATCTTCTTTCAAGCCCCCGAGTTTTCCGAGCAAGCAAGTATGGCCAAACCATATGTTTCTGTGTGAATTTATGCCTATGATTCCTCTGTAAATTAGCACTGTCTCTTCGCACGCTGGAATCTTGCCAAGTCCGTCCAAAAATCCAAAGATCCTTCTCACAGCCGGCAGCAGCCATCTTCGAGCTTGATCCAGCCCCCATTGCCTCCATTGGCCATACTGTTTGGGGCTTGTGAGAGTTGGCAGTCCAACCTGGACAGCTGTGTCTTCTCCACCCTGGGCTGTTTTTATCCAGCTATGCCACAGCGTGTCTCTTGCAACTGCAGGGCACCCACTCTGAGACTCTCTTGCCTAACCAGCCAACTCTTCACCATTGGCGGTCCCCATCGCTGCTCCCCAGGTGACGGCGTATGAAGAGACCAGCCGCGACGGCCCGCTCCCGCGCCTCCTGCACACGGCCAACAGCTCCAAGGTGGACTTCGTCATGCACGGGGTTGCTCCTCGGGGCAACCGCTCTCGCTTTGCGCTGGAGATCGTCACCGTGGAGGAGAGAGGCGGGCAGAAGCAGTTGGAATCCACCCGCTCGATCGACGACGAGTATACGCCGACCATATTCGAGGTAATCCCGGTGCTGGGGTATGAAACTTGCAACGTGCAGAAAGGGTGCCTCTGAAACATGTGCAGAGTGTCATTTCCCTGCTAACTAGCCACGCTTAGCTCCAAGTATTGAGGTTAGGAAACGGGGCTTCTGGCTTAAGAGGTTACCAGGGAGGAGGTAAAATCCCAAATTGAGGTTGGATGGCCATCGGCCAGGGATTCCTTAGCTGTGATTCCGTTGGGACTAGAGGGCTCTTGGGTCCCCTTCCAACTCTTATGATTTCTCTTGCCTGGAAATTATTTATTTACCGTATTTTTCCATATATAACACGCCCCAGTGTATAAGACAACCCCTATTTTTGGGGACTTCAAATTGAGGAAATGGGGGGAGATTGCCCACAGTTGTTGAGCTTTGGGGGAGGGGATTGCCAACAATCGCTCACCCGCCTGACTGCTGCTGCCAATCCCATGCATCGATGAAGCCACCAGCAGCTGCCAATTCCCCCCCCCCCAAAAAAATGCCGCAGCAGCAAATTGCCGGCAGACCTTGCCGCAGCCACCAATCACCAGACCAAACGCCGCTGACAATCTCCTGCTAGTGCCAGCCACCAATCACCCGTCCCGCCTCAGCACTATCCATGTATAAGACGACCCCCAATTTTTAGCATTTTTAATAATGAAAGAAAACTTCGTCTTATACATGGAAAAATACGATACATAAATAGACCACCATTTCCTACAAGGACCTCAGGGTGGCATACAGGCTTCTCCTGCTTCATTCTGTTGTTACAACAGTTCTGTGAGGTAGGTTAGAGAGAGAGAGAGAGAGAGAGAGACAGACAGACAGACAGACAGACAGACAGACAGACAAACAGAGCGAGCAATTGCCCCAAGTTGACTTAGTAGTAGTAGTAGTAGTAGTAGTAGTACCATGCACATGTTACTGGGTTGCCCCAGTGATATCATTATACTTTAAATCAGGCATAGGCAAACTCTGCCATCCAGTCGCAGTCTTGGAACTACAACTCCCATCATCCCTGACCACTAGTCCTGTTAGCAAGGGATGATGGGAGTTGGAGGGCCGAGTTTGCCTATGCCTGCTTTAAATGTATGGTGTGAATGTGGCCCTAATTTCACGGCTGCCCCCTTTTCCTTTCCGCTGCCCCCTTGGAGATGGCCCAGCTGGTTTCTGTCCCCCGCAACGACAGCACTGGCTTCAGCTTCCTCCAGTGGAAGACGGCAGCGTACAGCGCCTTGCAGCCCAAGCGGGAAGACACCGTCCACTGCGAGTATTACCAGCTGGAGACGGAGAATCGCACCGTTCCTCGGCCTAGCATAGCCCACGCCTACTTTGGGGAGGAATTGGAGGTCCACAACGGTGTGGCTGCCATCAACATCTCCTTCGGCAGTGAGGACAGCGAGGCCTACCAAGAGAAAAGCTACCTGAGCTGGTGAGAAGTGATCGGGGGGGAGGGGCTAGGTTTCTTTTCCCTGCGTAAAAAACAGGTGGGGGAAAGGAGGCCCCTCTTAACCCCCACGCCACACGGACAGTGGATGGAAAGGAGGGAGAAGCAATTCCATAAGTCATACCTGCCAAGTCCTGGATGGAAATATCCGGGATCGGCAGCCCTTCTATGGGCACCAGAAAATGGCGGCGCCAGCGCTGGAAGTCGCTTCTATGCATGACCGGAAATGCGTAAAAGTGACTTCTGGCGCCGCCATTTTCTGGTGCCCATAGAAGGGCAAAGCGCCACCGGAAGTTGTGTCTACGTGTTTCCGAACACGCGTAGAAGCGACTTCCGGCACCACCATTTTCTGGTGCTCATAGAAGGGCAAAGCGGCACCAGAAATGGCCACCGGCAGAAGCGGATTTAAGGGAGAATAATGGGACCCAGGTGGCGCTGTGGGTTAAACCACAGAGTCTAGGGCTTGCTGATCAGAAGGTTGGCGGTTCGAATCCCTGCAACGGGGTGAGCTCCTGTTGCTCAGTCCCAGCTCCTGCCCACCTAGCAGTTCGAAAGCACATCAAAGTGCAAGTAGATAAATAGGGACCGCTCTGGTGGGAAGGTAAACGGTGTTTCTGTGCGCTGCTCTGGTTTGCCAGAAGCAGCTTTGTCATGCTGGCCACATGACCCGGAAGCTGTCTGCAGACAAGCGCCAGCTCCCTCAGCCTATAGAGCAAGATGAGCGCCGCAACCCCAGAGTCGGGCACGACTGGACCTGATGGTCAGGGGCCCCTTTACCTTTAATGGGATAAAAGAGACCGCCGGAAAACGGTAGGAAAAAAGGGGGTTTCCCGGCGAAAACGGGATACTTGGCAGCTATGCCATAAGTGGAGGTATTGGCTAACAATTTCTCTTCTCTCCCCCCCCCCCACCCCACCTGTCACCCCTTCCAGGTCTGCGCTGATTGGCTTCGGCGAGCCCCCCAAGGACGGGTTCTCCCCCCTCGTGATCGCGATTCTTGCAGTGGGGCTGGGGACTCCAGTGCTGCTCCTGGTGGGGGGCAGCATCACCGTCCTCGTCTCTCGGAAGAAGCCCTATTCAGAGTACGAGCCCATCAACTGATTGTTGTCAGACCGGAAGTGGACAGTTGCCCTCGGCGGCTTGGCCAAACTGGCTCCTGGTATCTTAACTCCAGAGGCGTTTCACGCAGCGGTTTCCTGGGCATGTTTCTTCTGTTTCCTTCAGGGCAACTTCTCAGTGGCTTAATTTATCTCCTGGTGAAGATGCTCTGGTCTGCTTACTATGTTTGGGTACCCTCTGTAGATGGATGGTGCTACCTGGTGGGGCCACCTGCATTGTCCCCCACCTGTATTCTCTAGCGGAGGGAGAAGGGATGTGCACCTCAATAGTTCGGCTGCTTATCAGGATCACTCCCCAGAAGTTTTCCTTCCTACCACTTGAAATTATTGTCACTTGGAAGACTCTGCCGTGATATGTGCAGTTCTCAATATTCCAGAGGCACAAGGGTATTTACAATGGGACAGGGAATATGTGGACCAGCAGACATACTTGGACTCCAGCTGCTGTCACCATCCCTGATCAAGGGCTGCTGGGAGTCGGAGTCTGTTGGCATCTCGAGGGCTGCAACTTCCCGATGCCTGGTTTACGGTGCCCATTTCCCAAAGAGGGTTCTGTGGTTTTTCTTTTGCTGAGTGACGCCGGAGAGGCTGAATTGTCTTTACATTTCCCCCGCCAAACAGCCCAGCGATAAGCTTTGGAGAGGGGGTAGTATTTTGGGTCCTCAGTTGCCTCAGACATTCACTTTTTTACCCTCTCGAAAGATAACGGCGTCTTTGCAATGCATTGCTTCATCAACAATCTCTTGACCAGACCAGATCTTCCCAAAGATACGTTCTGCCTTTCATTTTTTTAAAAAGCATTGTCTTGTTTTCAACGGGTTACATTTACGAAGTACTGTTTTTTCAACAACAACAAAAATATTGCTGAAATGCCTCCTTTCTACAGTTGCAAACTTCTTTTCCAATTGAGGCTCCTCTGTATTTTTTTTTTAAGGGAACAAAGCTTTTCCCTGATGGAGCCCTTCAGAGATGGTGGAAGCTGCAGCTGTTTCTCTTGCTGTGCAATATAATGATGATGGTGATGGTGATGGTGATGATGATTTGAACAGCTATATCCTTTGGTTCTCTTTCCTCGTGATACAGCTGTCAAATTTGGGAAGGGAAGCTGACGACCCGTTTTGTCTTTCCCCCCACAAAAAGGGTAAGCCACTGTTGTTGTGTTTACAGGCTAATGGCCATGAAACAAAAGGGCAAATTGCACTATTGACGGTTAAGTAATGCACCCTTTTCTTATTCTGGAAGTTAGGGTAAGAAAACCAGGACACCCCAAAATTGTAAATTGTCGAAATTGTTGAGGTCAATTGTCAGAGGGCCGCTTGAAGAGCCAGTTCGGAAGCTCTCGTTTGAAGTGCGAAGGGCTTCCATTTGGGCTGCGTCGACATCTTTTGGGGGTTGGCAAGGGGAAGCCGATTCTGATTCTTTCTTTGGTGTGAAGCATCACAGCACGGCCTAAGGCAAATCTCCCCAACCTGGTGCCTTGTGGATGTTGTTCAACCCAGCCAGCACGGCCAATACTCAGGGACGATGGGAAGTGTAGTTCAGCAGTATCTGAAGGGCAGCAGGTTGGGGAAGGTAGGTCATGGGGAGGGTTCGTTTGCAGAGGTTGTCGGGGGGGGGGCTTGTGCGTGCATTTCCAGCTGCCACTTGTCTTTTGTGGACCAATTAAAGATTATTTTGTTTTGGAAATGGTTTTGTTTGGTTTCTGTATGCTAATGCCTTTCGGAGCTAAATTTAGGGAGGCGAAGAATCGTTTCTTGACTTTCAATATTGGTATGTAGTTGTTTTTCAAACCCTTTCTATTTAAGGAAAGGTCAAAGGTCAGCTGCCTCCATAGCTGCCAAGTTATCCCTTTTTTTTAAGGGAAATTCCCTTATGCTGAATAGGCTTCCTCATGAGAAAAGGGAAAACTTGGCAGCTATGGCTGCCTCCGTCACCTGTTCATCTTTTGTTGCATTTCCATAGCGTGACTCTGTGAAACAGTGGAATCTACATGTTTTTCACTTCTGCCATTACTGTTCCTGATTTTGCAATCCTCTGGCTGGCTTCCTGCCACCCCCCTCTGCAAACTGCCAATTCCACTTCCTGGGCCCTTCTTGGGCCTGCATGGGATTGTGCAATGTAGGCAGCACTAATAACAGGCACACTGTGTTCTTCCTGGATCTTCCTCGTCCTCATCGCTGGTCTGTCTTTCAGGTAGCCTGCTTCTGCTGTTGCCATTTCTCCACCCTGCTTGCTCTCTTGGTCCAGGACAGAAATGGGAATAAGCATGAGGGCAAGAGCAGAGCCTCTTGGCTAGGGCTGCTTTTGTTGCTGTTGTCAAGAAATCACACTATCAGTAGTATTTGCAAAGATAGCAAGTGATCCGCAGAGGCTGGATTATCCTTGCTGTTGCAAAACTTAGCTTAGCTTCCTTGCCCTGCTGGTGTCACCCTGAACTGATTCCCCACCCCCATACAACCACGTCTAAATCACTTTGGTTCCTTCTGCCTTGGCTGCTGTCATTTATTCGTAAAACTGATTGTAAAAGGGCGCCCTCAAACCAGTTTTAAAAAATATATTAAAAAAACATTAAAATTGTCATTAAGAAAAATGTAACCAATAATTTAAAACTTCTAGAAAGTTAATAAACTAAGCAGGGGTGGCCAACTCCCCGGAGACTGCGATCTACTCACAGAATAAAAAACTGGCAGTGATCTACCCCCTTTTTGGGGGTTCAGGTCAAAGTTAATTTTTAGCTTTTTTTAGGAAGGAGGCAGGCCCATTTTGGGGGGGTTCGGGTCAAAGTTGTTGAGTTTTTTCAGGGAGAAGGTAAAATGTTGAGCTTTTTTAGGGGAGCCACAGTTGTTCAGCTTCTTTGGGGGGAGCCAATGATCTACCAGTGATCTACCGCAGACGTCCAGTGATCTACCGGTAGATCACGATCTACCTGTTGGACATGCCTGAACTAAAGAGAATAAAACTCACATCAACTTTCTAAATACTGTATCAGCATAGGCTGGTAGTGAGTCCTATTGTTTATCTATGTGCTGCGTGAAAAAGTCCTTTCTTTTATCTCCTGATATCTCCTTTCCTGCGGGGGGGGGGGGGGAGACCAGATCAGCAAAAGACAACCCATTACACATCCACAGTCACTGCTGCTGTGTAAGCACACATGGTGAGCTCTAACACCCCATCCCTACTTCTGCTTGCTTCTCACTGGAGCAGAACCGAGCAGTTTCTTTCCAGGGGCACAAAGCTTCCAAGTGTGCCCGTTTCCACCAACTACTGCCTGCCGAGGCATGTTCAGATTTCAACAACCGGTTTAGGAGGAAGCTGTTCTCTCAAGATCTCCAGAGAGTTACTGCAGTGTGTATGTCAGGCTTTACAACACAGAGGTTGTGTGCAAGCCTTAGGAAAATGTACTTGTGCAAGACCTCCAAATTAAATGGGTATCGCCTCTGCTTCCCAAAAGCAGAAGCCTTCATTGTGCTCACTCTGAAACAGAACTGCAGAATTATAAGAGACCCAAAGGGTCGTCTAGTCCAACCTCCTGCAATGCAGGAATAGGATAACTATAAGGGTGATAGCATTTGCTCAAAAAGAATATCCTTTACGAGCTGTGGTCTAAACCACTGACCCTTGGGCTTGCCAATTAGAAGGTCAGCAGTTCGAATCCCTGCTAAGGGGTGAGCTCCCGTTGTTCGGTCCCAGCTCCTGCCAACCTAGCAGTTCGAAAGCACCTCAAAGTGCAAGTAGATAAATAGGTACCGCTCCAGCAGGAACGTAAACAGCGTTTCTGTGCACTGCTCTGGTTCGCCAGAAGTGGCTTAGTCATGCTGGCCACATGACCCCAGAAGCTGTCTGCGGACAAACACCAGCTCCCTCGGCCAGTAAAGCGAGATGAGCGCCACAACCCCAGAGTTGTCTGCGACTGGACCTAACGGTCAGGGGTCCCTTTACCTTTAACTATGCAGTGGCATAGTGATTGGGGGAGGGAGAGAGAACAATGAGCACTGTGACCAGTACAATAAACACACAAATAGAAAACGATAATAAATGACATGTTGTTGTTGTTTAGTCGTTTACTCGTGTCCGACTCTGTGACCCCATGGACCAGAGCACGCCAGGCACTCCTGTCTTCCACTGCCTCCCGCAGTTTGGTCAGACTCATGTTGGTAGTTTCGAGAACACTGTCCAACCATCTCGTCCTCTGTCGTCCCCTTCTCCTTGTGCCCTCAATCTTTCCCAACATCAGGGTCTTTTCCAGGGAGTCTTCTATTCTCATGAGGTGGCCAACGTATTGGAGCCTCAGCTTCATGATCTGTCCTTCCAGTGAGCACTCAGGGCTGATTTCCTTCAGAATGTATAGGTTTGATCCTCTTGCAGTCCATGGGACTCTCAAGAGCAGGCATCCCCAAACTGCGGCCCTCCAGATGTTTTGGCCTACAATTCCCATGATCCCTAGCTAACAGGACCAGTGGTCAGGGAAGATGGGAATTGTAATCCAAAACATCTGGAGGGCCGAAGTTTGGGGATGCCTGCTCAAGAGTCTCCTCCAGCGCCATAATTGAAAAGCATCAATTCTTCAGCGATCAGCCTTCTTTATGGTCTAGCTCTCACTTCCATACATCACTACTGGGAAAACCATAGCTTTAACTATACGGACCTTTGTTGGCAAGCTGATGAATAACATAGGTTATGTCATATTCTTAAAATATACTAGTGCCCTCAATGAAAAGTATGTCATCCAAAAATAGAGAAATTGCATTATTACTCCTATAAAGATGATACTACATGCCTGCCAGATTGCAAAAGAGCATTTACCAGCTGCTTGCTGGAGAGGATTTAAGGGACAGGGAGGATGTTGCCGTAAGGGGTGGCAATGCCTAGCAGCACAAGATTTATGGGCAAAGGTCCTAGCTCCTCCGTAGCACCACAAATTATCCCTCCAGACCCAGGTTTAGCATTGCCATCACTTCCACCCGTGAAAACACTGCAAAATGTGTTCTATAAGGACCTAATGATCTACCTAGTAACAGCAACTACCTGTTTCTCATATTTTAAGGCATACCCATAAAATAAGCCATAGCAGGATTTTTAAGCATTCAAGGAATATAAGCCATACCCCGAAAATAAGACATAGTGATAGGCACAGCAGCAATGCCGGCCTCGGCAGGAGGAGGAGGAAAAAAATAAGACATCCCTTGAAAATAAGCCATAGTGTGTTTTTTTGAGGAAAAAATAAATATAAGACGTGTCTTATAATATGAGAAACACGGTAGGTTGGAATTTTTCTGGCCTTGGAGACAGCATTCCCACTTCACCTTAAAGGTTAGCAGCTGTAGAAAAAGTCATGTCACCAACATGAGCAGTTTGGAAAGCTCTGGCTTACGACAGCAAATGGTTTTAAAAACGAGATTTATCACGGCATGAGTCAAAGACCAAGTGTTCCGCAAACAAATGGGCCTCCTTTAAAGGCCTTCACATTCTGAGATGGAGGTATGGAGCAGCTGTATCTTGAGAGCACACAGTCCATACACCATCAGCAAGCAGCCTTGGAAGGATCTCGGAAGCCTCTGCAGAGGTGTTGCCACTTGGTGGAGGAAGCCTTCTTTCTTATGATAGTGTGCAAGAGAAGCTTCCTAGGAAGAGAGGACACTCCTGGCTGCCACTGGATGCGGCATCTCAGAAATCCAAGACATAGGAAGAGCCCTCCTAGATCAGGCTAACAGCCCAACTAGTCCAGCATCCAGTTCTGACAGTGGCCAACCCGGTGCCCCCAATGGGACCTTAGTACCCTCTCCTGTAGCCTCCAGCAACTGGTACCTTGAGGGCAATTGAAGAGGCAATGAAGTCTCTGTTGACCCAAGGAGCATCCCAGACCCTGAGATTTCAGGACTCAACCCTGAGACCAAGGGGTGGCTCCTGTCATGGGAGAAGCCCCTGGTGGTTCTTCCTCTGCATTTCCTCCTATCAACTGAGTCCTGGAGACAGAAGTTAATTGGGAGAGAGGAGGCAGGAGTAAAGGTTGGAGAGGCCCTTTCCCAATACAGTGGATGCTCGGCTTGCAAACATGATCTGTGTGGGAGGCACATTCGCAACCCGCGTCTGTGCACACGCAGGTCGCGATTCGGCACTTCTGGGCATGCGCAAAGCGCCGAAACCCAGAAGTAACCAGTTCCGGAACTTCCGGGTTCAGCGCGGTGCGCAACCCAAAAATGCACAACCCAAAGCGTCTGTAACCCGAGGTATGATTGCAGTTTGTGCAATAACTGACAGACAGGGTAACTGGAAGAAGGGAGAGGGCAGACCACCACCCCAGAGAGTCTGTGCAATAATTTGCAGCCAGGTCCTGCCAGGCTGAAGCTTGCTATCTGCATACACATTCCTGGTTTTTTATGCTTTTTATTACCAGTAATTGCATTCTTGCTCACTTGGAGATCCAACCCTTCCCTCTGCCACTCAGCTTTGGACTGGGATACTGATCTCTCTGACTAAGCAAACATCACAGCCCAGATTTTTGTTGGCTGGAAAGCATGCCTCATATCCAGGTTTTCCTATTAATCTAGGTGCACGTTGGGCCATGTGACAAGGAATCAATGAATTCAAATGACAAGAAAGGAAACATGAAACATCAGGAACAACTTTCTGGTGGCAAGAGCTATTCAGCGGCTTAACGGACTTCCTCAGAAGGTGGCAAACTCTCTTTCCCTGGAAGCTTTTAGGAAGAAGTCGGATGGGCATCTGCCAGGGGTTCTGTAGCTGTGGTTCCTGCATTGCAGGGGGTTGGACTAGATGACCCTTGGGACACCTTTCAAAGCTACAATTACCGGTTACCGGTATATGGTTCTATGTAGTGTCCATTTTCCGCACAGCCTGGCCCTACCACAACCATTTCTGGGTAACTCTGATTTCCTCCTATTTCCAGGAGATGATGATCTACAAACAGTGCTTTTTTTCTTTAAAAAATATTCAGGAGTACTCTCATTTTGACTCAAGAAAATCACCATTTTATAGTTCAAATCGGGGGAAATAAATACAGTAAATGGACAAAAGTACAAAGATTCACAAAATGTTTAGGGGTATGCGTACCCCTGCCATCCCCCCAGGAAAAAAAGCACGGCCTACAAACGTCCCTGGCTTCAGACTTCTCACACAATAAGGCTACCTGCACTTCAGATTTCAACTTTGCAGCTGGTCTAGAATAAACATGAATACTATAGGATATGATTTGGCCCCCGTTTTGAGGACAAAGTGGGCTCCAAGTAATGGGAAAGAGGGCTCCTTGCCCTACGGGTGTACCAAACATTAGGACTATAGCAGGGGACCCGTCAGGTAGTGAGACCTGAGTGCCATCATGTAAAATGTCCATAGGAGCAAGGCCAGAGTTCAAGGCAAGGCACAGCCATCCAAGAGAGGGGGCCTGGGCTGAGGCCTCTCCCCTCCCCTCCTGCCCTCTTCACCCCCAGAACCGAGGCTTGGGGGCTGCCAGGCGCTGCTCCTTCTCCTGGGAGGACTTGCCACTGCTGTCGGCCACCGCAAACATGTTCTCTGGATCCATGATGAACATGCTGTAGAGGTTGAACAACAGCATGGTGAAGAGGGGCAGGAACGTCAGGCCGAATCCAAAACCACGGAAGGAGCGGCCCATGGCGTAGGCTAGCCAGTAGAGGAGCCTGGAGGAAATTGGGGGGGGGGAGGAGAGAAAGCAAGCAAGAAGAGGGTCAAAAGATGGCCGTGATTGTTATGTTTTCAGTGGTCTGTGTTTTGCCTGAGCTTGAGTTTTGCACTAAGGATTCTGAGCCCCTGTGTTCTGATTCGATACATGATATCCAATCACAGAACACTTCAGGATTTGGGCCTCTGCCACTGGCCCTTAAACTCTGAGTTATGATTCGCAGTTTGGAAGTTTGGACAGCCAATCACGTTGGGGGTGGGAGTGGCCAGGGCCTTCAGAAATGTATATAAGCAGCAGTCGCTTTGCCCCTGTTGTTCAGTTCTGTTAGTTCAGTGAAGGTTCTTGCTGTTATCACTGTGTCTTGCCTCGTGGGAACCCAACTACAGTTCAGTGATGCTAGATGCTGTCACTACCGGTACCTTGAAGATGAGAAATGGAGATTTAACTGGCTTTTGTGGGACAGTGCAGCAGGGGAGGGGGTAGCCCCAGTGGTATAGTGATTAGTGCGCTGGACTAGGGCCCAGGAGACCAGGGTTCAAATCCCCACTCAGCCACGAAGTTCACTGGGTGATGTTGGGCCGGTCACTACCTCTCAACCTAACCTACCTCACAGAGGTGTTGTGAGTATAAAATGGGGAGGAGGAGAAGTCTGTAGGCCATCTTGAGCCCCTTGGAGGAGAAAGGTGGCATATAAATAATCAACTGCCGGTCTCCCCGGGAATATTAGACTACATGTCTAACATTCAGCCTCACCTCTAATGAGCTAGATTAAACTGGCTGGTCACCTGCTGGTGCCCCCCCACCCCGCCGCCCCAGGTTTTCCCCTCCTGCCAAACAGAGCAGGAAGTTGGGGGCATAAAATCCTTAAGACCGAGACAGACCCTTCTAGGTCAGTTCTGCCTGCAGGGCCGGCAAACGGAGACAGCCTGAGTGCCCCCCTGGGCTGGCAGCTGCCACCATCTGCCCAGTGAGGCTCTCTCCTTGTCCTGCTCGAGGATCTTCCTTCAGAGCAAGGCATTCTGCATAGAGGGGCCCTGAAAGTGTATTTTCTGTATCATTTAATAATGGGAAGGTGGGGGGGTAGGTATTCTAGGCTGCATTAGCCCCCGAAGCAGAGCAGCACAGGTGCTTTCATAAGATCATAGTTAGCACAGTATTGCCTACACTGGCTGGCAGCAGTGGCTCTCCAGAGTTTCAGGTGGGTTTCTCTCCCAGCCTTACCTGGAGACTGAACCTGGGACCTTCTCCATGAGAAGCAGGTGCTCCATCACTGAGACACAACCCAGAGACTGCTTTCATAGCCTACCTGCCCAGACTGTCTTGCTCAGGGAGAGAAATAGGGCCCTCCTAGCATTTATCGGCACCTTTAACAAACCACAGCTCCCAGGATTCTTGGCGGGAAGAAGCCATGACTGTTTAAAGTGGTACCCATGCGTTTTAAAAATGGATGTTGTGGACCTGGCCATGGCTGGTGCATTAGGAGCCTCCAGGCGAGGAGGCCCAGCTGGGCCTGCTGTTAAACTTGTGCCTGTGCCGCCGCCGCTAACCATTCGCTGCGTTTCTGCTTCTCTCTCTTACCGTGAAATGGCAAAGAGGGCTGTCAGCAGAGGGATGAGCTTGAGGCCTTCCTGGGGCAGGTAAGTGGAGAGGACGGAGATGTTGAAGAAGTACAGGATGAAGAGCTGGACCGACTGGGAGACGTAGTGGCGGTGGATCTCCACCTCCCGGCGCAGCTCGCCAAAGGGCTGCAGGGACGAGAAGCAGATCCGCGAGACCCCATACACGATCATACCTGCAGGATGGGAAGAGAGAGAGAGAGCGCACTCACACACCTGAACATGAAGATGCAGCGGACTTCAAAGGATGCCAGGACGCTGCATCCCAGGACATCTGCCTCCGAGCTGGGTTCAAGGCCCTCATGTTAATTTTCAAAGAAAAAACCACCTAAACCCTTTTATTCCAGCTCGATCACCAATATGATCTGCAGGAACGTCTTTGGCTATTTCCCAAGCTGGCAAGGCTCATTTGACAACTGCTATAAACCAAACCTATAGTTTAGCACAGGCATCCCCAAACTGCAGCCCTCCAGATGTTTTGGCCGACAACTCCCATGATCCCTAGCTAGCAGGACCAGTGGTCGGGGAAGATGGGAATTGTAGTCCAAAACATCTGGAGGGCCGAAGTTTGGGGATGCCTGGTTTAGCAGTTCCCTAACTTTCTCAGGGACCTGCCACCTTGGTTCCATAGACCTGGTTCCAAGGGCCACATTCACATCATCCGTTGAAAGCAGTATATGACACTGCTTTAAACAGTTGTGGCTTCCCCAAAAAGAGTTCTGGGGACTGTAGTTCATTAAAGGTGCTGAGAATAGTTAGGACACTCTCTATTCCCTTCACACTGTTAACCAGAGTGGTTTAAACTGCCAATCCCACTTCCCAGGGAACTCTGGGAATTGTAGCCATGTTGGCAACTGTTTTGAGAAGGCTATTGGGGCAAGTGATTTGGTTAAAACTGGGAGGGGGCAAGAGGAGGCATTTGTAAGAAGTCCCTCTTTTAGTGTGACAGCACCTACACTATGGAACTCCCTGCCTACTGACATCAGACATATACAGGAGAAGCAAGACCTCTCTAGGGACCAGGGCAGAGAAGAGGTGGGTTAATAATAATAATAATAATAATAATAATAATAATAATAATTTATTTATTTATTTATTTATTTATTTATACTCCGCCCATCTGGCTGGGTTTCCCCAGCCACTCTGGGCAGCTTCCAACAGAAATATTAGAATACACTAATTTCTTAAAGATTAAAAGCTTCCCTAAACAGGGCTGCCTTCAGATGTCCTCTAAAAGTCTGGTAGTTATTTTTCTTTTTGACATCTGGTGGGAGGGCGTTCCACAGGGTGGGTGCCACTACCGAGAAGGCCCTCTGCCTAGTTCCCTGTAACTTGGCTTCTCGCAGTGAGGGAACCGCCAGAAGGCCCTCGGCACTGGACCTCAGTGTCTGGGCAGAGCGATGGAGGTGGAGACGCTCCTTCAGGTATACTGGACCGAGGCCGTTTGGGGCTTTAAAGGTCAGCACCAACACTTTGACCAATCAGCGCTGTGCAACATTAGGTTCTACTGGAAATGGAACAACTGGTTTTCCTCCAATCTCAGTCCTGGGCAGGGAATCCTAGATCCATTTGCAACATGGTGTAAATGCCCTTTGGAATTACAGTTTCTGAAATTTAAATAGCATCCTCATTCAGCATAGCATCATGTACAGTGGACGCTCGGGTTGCGAGCGTGATCCGTGCGGGAGGCACATTTGCAACCTGCAGCGTTCGCAACCCACAGCGCTGCATCTGCGCATGCATGGGTCGTGATTCGGCGTTTCTGTGCATGCGCAAAGCACGATTTAGCACTTCTGCACATGTGCGAGCACCAAAACCCGTTCTGGGACTTTCAGGTTCGGCGCGGTGCGCAACCCGAAAGCACACAACCTGAAGCAGCCGTAACCCGAGGTATGACTGTACAGAGTAAAGCGAGAACAGGTCCCAGCTTGATCTGCCAGAAAAAGCAAGTCCGTTTACACACCCTCAGAATATCAACACGGAAATCAAACAATAAAAAGCCCTGAAGAATATTACCGGTCGGGGTTGGGCATTGCCTGAGAAGCGCTTTTGTTCCCCTATTGCACAAATGCAAATTCTGAGATCTGGCACTAGAGTGTATATATAATTTACTGCTCTCTCTGCTTTTATGAGCAAGTTTATAGTTCCTATGACCAGCAAAAATCTCAGGCCAGAGAGGGAGAGCAAGAACAGTTGTCAGTATTGGTGGGGAAAGTTCTCAGCGCTAGCAGAAGATGTTATGCAAAGTGTGGAAATAGATTAAAGTGTGCTAGATTTGCATAACTGATTCAAGTCAGCAGCTGGTACATTTGGGATGCTGAGCAGGGGCAAGAATGGGGGGAATGACTGCAGGGGTCAAATGAACAGCAGGACGGGGGTCAAAAGAGGCCCTCTCTATCCAGCCCTCAGGTCACACCTCCTCACACCAGGCAAACCCCCTCCTTGGTCCTATTTTGCACCCTAGAATTACAGAATCATAGGGTTGGTACCCCATTTAGTCCACCCTCCTGCAATGCCTGCCTTGAGTACTTTTGTCCTTGAATTCCAACTATGCCTTTCGCTTGCCCAGTTGGAATATAGAGGGGTTTGTGCAACTATGTGTAAAAACTAGCCTACTATATACAAAGGTGCAATTCGCACTTGTGGTTCTGCCATCTTTTACCTCTGGCACTTGCCCCACCCCTAGGCAAGTGGCCCTTGACCAGATTCCTAAAAAGGGAATGTGGCCCTCAGGCCGAAAAGGCTTCCCAAAGGCTTTTTGGCTGGACCCGGCAGGGAGGAAATGCTTTCTCCTCTGGAGCAAAACCCACAGCCAGACACTCACCTACGATGATCGGGAAGGTGGCAAAGACGCCACACCGCATGGTGTAGACCAGGCGGGAGCTCATGGTGGGCAAGAAGGGCGCGTCAAAGGGCAAGAAGACATATGCCCCGTAGATCAGGCAGGGGAAGACGACGGCGGCTCCAATCATGGAAGCCACCGCTTTGAGGTTGGCTGAGCTGCAGGTGCCATTTTGAAGGCAAGGCCACCTCTCGGCGCAGGTCTTGCCCGGCTTTCCCTCGTAGCTGGGCGAGTCGTCAAAATGGGCTGAGTAGCCGCGGGAGATGAAGTTCTGCTTCTCGAGGGCAGCGTTCTCCCTCTCACAGCGGATAATCTCGTCCTCTTCATCGTACACTGGGTACCATTCCTTTTTCTCGCTTACTGGCGTACGTTCGATGCAGTAGGGGTCGATGGGGATGAAGACTTGGGCCGCCACCGCAGGCATACAGTTGTCATCCTCTTTCTCCTCCTCCTCCTCCTCCTTTTCCTCTGCCACTTGGGTAGCGGGAACTCCAGGGAAGGCCTCATTGTCCATACCAGGCCCCATAATAGCCTCTTCCCTGCTCCCCTCAGGACTTGGTCTTGAGCCTGTCTCCAATGTTTCCAGTGTTGGCGTCTCACAAGACGTATCATGATGGGCTTGATCCCACGGCAGGGTCGCCTCAGAATTCTGCTCTGGGGTGTAACTTGTCACTTCCTGGTTCTCAGGCGGGTCCTTTCCCAAAACTACCATCACCACCTCCTCCAAAGGGACAGCCGCCATTTTGGGATCTCCAGGAAGATCTCCAGGAAATTTCAGCTTCTTCTCAAGGGGACAGTTGCATCAAGAGGGCTTCTCAAGCTAGAGCGCCATAACCGCAATTTATCCCTGGTCCTGATGACTCCCTGCAATTTAGATCTGGAAAGTAGAGGTGCAATCTGTTTCTGGACAAGTCTATAGCTAGGCTCGCCTCATCATCTTCGTCTGGCTCTACAAAGGGGTGGAAAAGCATACATGACTCAATTTAAAGGCAGCCATTATAGGACTGTTCTATAAAACCAGGCCTCCCAACTCAAGCAAATATCAACAGTGGAAAAAGGTCATAAAAATGTAAGAAAAGCCTGCTGGATCAGGCCAAAGGGGGGCTAACCAGTCCCGCATCCTGTTATCACAGTGGCCAAGCAGATGATTGTCTTCAGAAGCATTACTGCCTCTGACTGTGGAGGTAGAGCTGGCATCCCCAAACTGCGGCCCTCCAGATGTTTTGGCCTACAACTCCCATGATCCCTAGCTAACAGGACCAGTGGTTGGGGAAGATGGGAATTGTAGTCCAAAACATCTGGAGGGCCGAAGTTTGGTGATTCCTGAGGTAGAGCATAGCCTCCTCCTTCTCTATGAATTTGTCTAATCCTCTTTTTTAAAAGCCATCTAGGTTAGTGGCCATTACTGCCTCCTGCGGGAGGGCGTTCCATACGTTACCTACGTGCTGTGTGAAGGACTTCCTTTTATCTTGTCCTGAATCTTCCAATCTTCAGCTTCATTGGAAGTCAACAAGTCGTAGCTTCAAGAGGGAGAAAAACTTATCTCTACCCACTTTCCCAATGCCAAGCATAATTTTATAAACCTATCACGTCGCCTCTTTCTCGACTTTTCTCTAAGCTAAAAAAACCCCAAACACTGCAACCTTTCTTCACTACGGTTACCCTTTTGTGAACCTTAAACCCTGGCACAGTCTTGACTCACGAGAATCAATAAGGGCTCTCATGAGCGCCTATGACGGAACTGTAACCCTGGGTTAATATTTAGAAGAGAAATGACCAGCCTCGATCCTGAAACAGAAGCCAGACTTGTGAGCCGGATGCCTGGGCTCCTAAATCCAGATCAAGCAGGACTAGGTAGGCTCTGGTTACTCAGCGATGATGAACTGGGTTGCCACCTAGCCAGAAACCAGGACCTGGCCCAACCAGAATGCTACCTTCCTGGCCTGTTGTAAGAAGACTTGGGAGGATTATAAAGCCAGGAGGAAAAAGGATCCACACCCCACAACTCTACCCATTTCCCCTAGATACTCTCACGCTTCCAGCTACAACCCAGGACACCAATGTGGTGTCACATCCCTCCAAATTACTCATCGTGGTGTCTTGGGTGAAGCATTTGGCTTAACACTGTCTGCAACTGAGCTGGGTCCCTCGTATTAATTTTAATAGTGCTGTTTTTACCACCTGTGTTTTAATAGATTTCTTTGTGAGTTCCATAGTTTAACTGTGTGCTGCGAGAGAAGTTCTTTCTTTTATCTGCCCCGAATCTTCCAACATTCAGCTTTGTTGAATGTCCACAACTTCTATTATGAGAGAGGGAGAAAAAACTCTCCCCTAATCACTTTTATCCACCCCAAGCGTAATGCTATAAAACGTCGATCACGTACTCTAGTAGTACTTAAAAAAAAAGAATTCATGAGCTCAGATTTCTTTAAATCTGTTTGTCTTTCGTTAGTGGATTTCAGAGTTCTAGATCCCGCTGGCCAAGGATCTTTCCACCCCTACTGTAAAATATCATCTGCACATTGGGCTTCCCTAACCTGGCGCTCTTCAGGTGCCTCATGCTACAACTCCCACCAGTCATGCTTGTTGGGGTTGATGGAACTTAGAGTCCAAAACACTGGGAGGGCTCCAGGATGGCGAAGGCTGATAAAACCTCAAAACATATATATATATGAAGTAATAACAAATAACAAAGTGAGACCAACATTTGGACTTTTCTGTACAGTTCTGGTTGCCTCACCTCAAAAAGGATATTGTAGAGTTGGAAAAGGTTTAGAAGAGGACCACCAAAATGATCAAGGGGATCCCCTATAAGGAAACGTGGCAGCGTTTGGGATTTCTTAGAGAAAACGTGAGTAAGACGTGAAATAGAAGTTTATAAAATTATCCGAGGCACGGAGAAAGTTCTTCCTCTTTTCTCACAACGCTAGAACTTGTGGGCTTCCAATGAAGCTGAATGTTGAAAGGTTCAGGTCAGAGAAAAGAAAGTTCAGTGTTAAACTCGCTCCCACAGGAAGGCAGCGATTGCCACTTGCTTGGGTAGCTTTAAAAGATTAGACAAATTTATGGAGTAGAGGGCGGTCGATGGCTGCTAGTCACAATGGCTATGCTCTGCCTCCGCAGCAGAGATAATATTAATAATAATTTTATTATCTATACCCCGCCCATCTGGCTGGGTTTCCCCATCTACTCTTCTGAATACCAGTTGCTGGAAACCACAGGTGGGGTCAGTGCTTGAATCCTGCTTGCTGGTTTCCCACCGGGAATTGTTTGGTCATTGTTAGAGCAGGATGCTGGACTAGATGGGCCACTGGCCTGACCCAGCAGGCTCAATCTTATGCAATGGGGCTCTAAGGAGAGGCTGCCTTTGAGGGGCAGTGCCCTGAGCTATGAATGCACCAGTGCAGGCCCTGTGGAAAGGTACTGGTGCCTGTTTGGGGCTATTTCGCACACACCTGTGTTGGCCTTGGAGATATGGAGACAGGCTGGACAGCCTCAGCCAGTTGGATGCCCTCAATGATGAAACAGTTTGACCGAGTCAGCTATGGGTCAATGCAGCCTGCAGTCCTAAAAAATATATTAGCCGCTCTTGCCTTGGCTCCCTTAACTGAAAGGAAGCTGCTTGTTGGTTTGTTTTAAAAAAAGCAAAAGCTGGAATTGTAGAATTGAATTTTATAGTTCCATGAAACACCTGCTGTCTTGTTCAAAATCACCTTCCAGTCTGCTGTTAAAAAATAAAATGAAGGCAGCTTACTTTTAGCTGAAACAGGCAAGCCTAGGGTGACTAATCTTGTTGGGGCCACCGGCCACAATGACCGACGGCTGACCCTCACGCAGGGGAGAGATGCGCGTCAAAGTGGGCATGGCAATAAGTCAGCGTTCAAAGGCTGCGTCCCAAAAGGGTACATGTGAAAGGGGTCAGTAATTGTACAAGGCAGAAAACTGTGCCATGTTTTTATTTTTGCATATGATTGAAGGCCCTAGCTCGAGATGTCAGTGGAGACTGAACCAGGAATTTTTTGCATGCCAAGCGGGCACTCTGCCACTGGGCCATTATGGGTCATAGGTAAGGCAAGAGTAATGAGGGATGACATCAACTGAGCTCCTGGAAAAAAAGGAGCAGGAAGGTAGACAAGGTGGAAATCCCAGAATAGTTCATGCAAATGGTCCCTTCCAACTCTATAATTCTACAACTCTATGAAACAGTCTGTTCTTTTAGGTGGTTTCCTGGGCAGCTGCCTCCAAGCCATGAGCTGTTGATCAGGAATGACCGGCTCCTTCTCTCACCACCAATATGCAAAATTTCAGGATTATTATTATTATTATTATTATTTGTGGCACAGTGTGGAAGCCATGCTCTCTATGTGAGGCTTCCTTCGCGCTGCAGTTCGTGCATAATTTTGCAGCACAATTGCTGACACGAGGCAGGCCTTCTAAGCATATAACATCGCTGCTCAGAAATCCACACTGGTTACCAATTTGCTACCAGGCTAAGGACAAGGTGTTACTATTAGCACATAAAACCCTCAGCAACTCAGGACCGGTTTACCCAAGAGATTGTCTTACCCCCTATGTGCCCACCTGCTTAGATTGGTGGAAATGGCAATACTACAGGTGCCACGTAATACCCATTCCACATTTGTAAGGACTCAGTCTGTTAGTTTGGCAGGACCTGCACTTTGGAACTCCCTGCCTGTTCAAGCAGGTGCCTTCACTATACTCTTTTCAGCACCTGCCAGAAATATTTTTGTTTAGACAAGCCAACCCAGATGCTTAGAAGGTTGAGGGAATTTTAACCTTCCGGTTAAGATGGCGACCAGTCAGGCAGCTAGACCCAGAGCCCCACAGTTTACACGATTCATTTCAGTTTTAATTGGATCTATGCAGTCTTAAAGGGACGCGGGTGGTGCTGTGGGTTAAACCACTGAGCCTCTTGGGCTTGCCGATCAGAAGGTCAGCGAATCCCCGCGACGGGGTGAGCTCCCGTTGCTTGGTCCCTGCTCCTGCCAACCTAGCAGTTCGAAAGCATGAAGTGCAAGTAGATAAATAGGTACCACTCTGGTGGGAAGGTAAATGGCGTTTCCGTGTGCTGCTCTGGTTAGCCAGAAGCGGCTTAGTCATGCTGGCCACATGACCTGGAAGCTGTACGCCGGCTCCCTTGGCCAATAACGCGAGATGAACGCCACAACCCCAGAGTCGGTCACGACCATATCTTAGGGGCTACTACAGAGAAGGCCCTGTCCCTAGGCCACCACCTCCTGAACATTTGAGAGTGGAATTACCAAGAGGTAGTCTTAACACCCAAGAGAGTCTGTGGGGAAGGAGGCAACCTTAAAGGCATTTGAGGTCTGTTGTTTAGGGCTTTACGGTAAATACTAACATGAGCACCTTGTATTGAGCCCAGAAACAAATTGGCAGTCAGTGCTGCTCTTTTAAAACAGGAATCACATGGGATATAAATGGAACCTCTGCCAGTAATCTGGCTGGACCAACTGAAGTCTCCAAGTCGTCTTCAAGGGCATCCCCATGCAGAGTTGCACTTTAGAACTACAAGTCCCAGCATCCCATGCTGGCTAGGGCTGATGGGAGTTGTAGTCCAAAACATCTGGAGGACGCCAGGTTGGTAAAGAATGACAAAGGTTAAACCTCGGGGTCCCTTCCAACTGTATAATTCCATGCAACTGATATAAAAGAATTAAAACATCCAAATATTACATCAGAAAAGTATATATATACACAGGTGAACCGGGCATTCTCATGACACACTTGGGAAATAATATATACCGGTAAATGGCAAATATATAGGTAGGATCAGTTACAATAGGAGGCTTGCAAAGTTAACAACCTTCTATCAACCTTGGAGAGAGTTAGTGACCCGATATCTAAATAACGAAAATCTGGAGTGTTTGGATAAAGTTCAGGCTCACACACCTCTCCAAAAGGAAAAGGGAACAGGTGGTGTTCTAGGCTCTTCTAGTGAGGAATTAATGAAATAAATGACGGGAGGCGAGTCATAACATTTATCTGTGGTAACATCACCTCTGACTACAATGCAATGTTGTGTTGGTTTGTCTACAAGCACAATCTTCAATCGGCAGAACTGGCACCATCACAATTGCCACATAATACCCATTCTGTCTTTGTAAGAACTTGATATTCTAGTGTGGCAGCACTTAAACTCTGGAACTCCCTGCCTATTGATATCAAGCAGCCGCCTTTTTCGGCACCTACTACAAACATTTTTGTTTAGACAAGCCTGCCTAGATAGAATCATAGAACTGGAAGGACGTTTCGAAAGCTGATGCGAGCTTTAATCTGTTTTTTTATTTATTCCTATTTTTACTTTTTGAAAACCTTAAATTATCAGGACTCAAGTCTTCTTATTTACAATTTTATTGCCTTCTCTTTTTTTGTAAAACGCTTTGCGTGTTTGCTTGTCTGTTTACAATCAAGAAGTGTATGAAATTTTATGAAATAAATAAAAAAGAAACATTCCGAAGCCTATACCACTTTTGCATAGTTAACATACAGCCCTAGTCTGTTGCAAATTCTAAATGCGCCCAGAGGCCCCAAAAAGTTGGCAACCCCTCATTTAAAAACCAACAATTAAAAGCAGCAATCCTGTTTTGAGGTCATATCTATATATATATAATAATGGTTCATAAAACATGTACATGAATGTACAGAAACATGTCTGAAGCAGCACAGGAAAACAGGCCTGACTGACACAATTTTGACTCTCTCTGACCAGGTGTTCCTCTGCAAGGAAGAAGTGGGGTGGGGGGGAACCTTCTCATTGTCTCAGGAATTAAAGTGATAATCCCTGGCATCCTGATACCTGAGTGCCAGACAAAAGGGTGTGATTAACTTGGCTGGGAAACAGGGAAATGTAAATATCTCTCAATTTTGTTGATTAGGTTTTGGGGGCAGGGGGCAGGGTCCAGACTGCTCAGATTACTGCCACCAGACCTCCCCGTTCATGATGTACCTATGATGAATCTAGGGAGGGGGGGTCTTGGGCTACACCCCTTCTGTGACATATGGATGATGCTTCTGGGGGGTGGGCTGAAACCAATTTCAAATTTCTTTTTAAGGGCAAGACATCTTTGTTTGGGGTTCCTTCCTTGTTCTCCTGTGTGAGAGGAAGGACCCTGTTGCAACAGCGAAAATAAAGGCTTTGCTTCTCAAACTTCTCTGGTTGGCCTCTGTTATATTCTCCAACCGATGGAGAACCCAATAAGGGAATAAAGGCAGATTTTTGCCTATATCAGTTCCCTTTCCAAAGAAAAAGTCCACAAGATTGCTTCGTAATGCTGCCGATTTTTATCTACTTATATGGGAGACCCATTCCGCATCACCATTTACCTCTTCTGAGTAAGGATCACAGAACTGTGTCTGGAATTTCCCTCGAGTAGAATTCCCTGTGCAATTCAGATGTGCAAAAAGTTTTCTTCCTTTCTTATCTGGTTTTCTTTGTGTATCACTAACACACACACACACACACACACACACACACACACACACACGTTTTATTTTAAAACTTTGGAGTCCAAAGCCTGTGGCCTTTATTACACTGACCATTTTCAAGGAAATGACAGTTTCCCACTACCCTATCCCACACAAACCGACATGATGGTGTGGAGGGGGGGGGAGAGAGATCACAACCGAAACACAATGGAAAATATTGTTTAGAAGAGGGGAAGAACCCAAGTTGGCTCCTATTTCTGAAGAGGAAAAGGTATAGAACCAAATTAAAACAGGACTTACCCAAATGGAGGAAGGCATGGCTCCCACAATAGCGTCCTCACTTTCTGCTCCCTCCAAATCCCCTTTTCCCCCAGCCTTCACGTTCCCCTTTTTTTTTACCTGGGGAAAGAAAACTGAGCTTGTTCCAAACACCAGGAAGCAGATCCAGTTTAGGAACGGTTGTTCTCTATAGCGACTATCATTCTCTGGAAATGCTCAGTTTACCCTCTGTTTCGCTTGGACTTTCAAACCTGTTTAACCAGCCCAGGTGGAGCTGGGATTAAAGGGCCAGGGGGGTGGCTTCCCTGGCCCCACCCTCCAAGCTTCTGAGTTTTGAAACACACGCACTTCCCTCCTGGAAAGTGTGGATGGAGTCGGCTAAGTCCCGCAAATTCTGATCTCTCTCTTTTAAACACACACACCAACTTTATCAGTATTAGCCATTTATTCAGGGGTCACTGTCAGCAAACTTTTTCAGCAGGGGGCCAGTCCACTGTCCCTCAGCCCTTGTGGGGGGCTGGGCTATATTTTGAAAAATAAATAAAAATGAACGAATTCTGCCCCACAAATAACCCAGAGATGTATTTTAAATGAAAGCACACATTCTACTCGTAAAAACACACTGATTCCTGGACCACTCGGAGGCTGGATTTAGAACTAAGGCAATTGGGCCGGATCCGCCCCGCCCCCCAGCCTTAGTTTGCCTACTCATGCATTTATTCATTGCATTTCTTTCTCTCCAAGGGGACAGGTGTGCTTCTCCCCCTCCTTTTTCAATCCCCACAAAAACCCTGTGAGGTGGATTCAGGTCGGTAGCCATGTTCGACGTAGTCGAAATAAATTAAGAAATTGTCCAGTAGCACCTTAAAGGTAAAGGTAAAGGGACCCCTGTGTTGTGTATTGAGTCAAAGGATTTTATATCTGTATTGTTGTTGTCTGTATTTGCATTAGGATAAAGTAACTGCCTTTTGGTCCCAGAGGGTACAGCTACTATTGGTTCATTTAAGCTGCTGTATTTGGATCCTCTGTCTTATTGGTTTCCTCCAAAAGGCAGCACTGTGATTGCGTGATATTGTTCCCTCCAAAATGTATCCCTTCCTAGCTAGTCCCCTGTCCCTATAAATGTAGCTTTCCTCTCCTCAGTCTTCAGTCTTGTTCACTTTAATAAAGAGCTGTTACTTGAGAACTGTCTCCAGCATGTTTTGTCAAGAGAGCTGAAATCACAAACCCCACGTCACAACAACTGGCGACGAAGGTGGGATCTGGAATGCTGAGGAGCGGTTAAACACAACCCTGCCTCAGAGTCCGGATTGCAGCTGAGAACAAGACTCACTGGCCAGCTGAGAAGACGACCCTGCCCGCTAGGACAATGGAGAGTCCAAGGGTATTGGAGCCCTTCCAGCCATCAGAGCCCCACACCTGGGAAGACTACGTCGAACGCTTCGAGTTCTTCGCAGTGGCTCAAGGGATCACCGATGCCAGCAAAAGAAGGGCCACATTCCTGAGCTACTGTGGGCCCGAGACCTTCAAGCTAGCCAAGGCATTACTTGCTCCAGCGAAGCTGAGTGAGACATCTCTCCAAGATATTCTTGCCTGCCTAACAAGCCACTTGGCGCCTACTGAGACCAAGATGGCCCGGCGGATGGAGTTCCATAAGAGGCAGCAGCATGCTGGGGAGTCTGTATCCGCATTTCTGGCTGAACTCCGGAAGCTCGCTCAGCACTGCGGCTTCCAAAATCTGGAAGAGACTCTCCTGGATCGGTTTATTGGTGGTCTGAGCAGCAAGAAAGCCAGAAGACGCATCATGGCTAAAGAAGAGGTTACCCTTGCTTCAGCCTTGAAGGAGGCCACCGCCACGGAGAATTATGAAAGAGAGGAGCTTGATGCCAGTCGCAAGGCCACTAAGCCACAGATAGAAGTTGCGCATGCCATGGACGAGCTAGAGGCTACTCCAAGCCAGAGCCCAGTCCGTGGGGTTGAGTCGGTGCGTCAGGCCTGCACAGTGCACAGAGATCGCCGAGGCAGTTGCCCAGGTTGTGGCGGAAACCATGAAAGGAAGAGTTGTCGTTTCAGGGATGCTATCTGCCGGACGTGCGGAAAGACGGGTCACATTGCCAGGGTCTGTAGATCGGCGGCGTCGGGAGCGACAGGAGCACCTAGACTGGAGCATCGCAGACCGCCCACAGCAACTCGTTTTCTAAAGGACTGCCACTACGTAACGGAGATCAATGGGAGGGCCGTGCAGTTTCCAGCGCAAGGCAAGGCACACGTCAAGGTGAAGATTGAGGGTCAGCAGTGCGACATGGAGGTGGACTCCGGATCTGCATTCACCATCGTGTCAGACCAGACCGCGAAGACATTCTTCCCCAGGGGTAAGTTGCCCCCTCTGGAGCCCTTTCCGGCAACCTTGCAGTCGTACTCGGCAGGCCGCATCCATGTTATGGGAATGTGTGCCGTGAGAGTACAGTTCCGGGACAAACAGGCTGTACTCAAACTGGTGATTGCGAAGGGCAGTCGCCCCAGTCTCCTGGGCACTGACTGGTTCCCTGCCCTGGGACTGAGTATCTCAGGGCTTAATTCAATCCAAACCTGCCCTGAGATGAGCGAGGTATTATGCAAGGAATTTGCTGGTCTCTTTAATGGAAAACTGGGTTGTTATAAAGGGCCCCCAGTTGACTTCGAGTTGGACCCCGGGGTGGCTCCAATCCGACTCAAACCAAGGCGAGTGCCATTTGCACTGCAACCCAAGATCGAGGCAGAGCTGGATAAATTGGTCAAGCAGGGAGTTCTCTCACCCGTGGACTCTGCTAAGTGGGAGACTCCAATCGTCACGCCCCTTAAAGCAAATGGGGAAGTCAGGATATGTGCAGATTACAAATGTACTATCAATAAGGCACTCAGGGGAAACTCATACCCCATTCCAGTTGTATCACATCTGTTGGCTAAACTGGCTGGGGGCAAGGTGTTCACCAAAATTGACCTGGCACAAGCTTACCAACAGCTGCCAGTAACCCCACAATCAGCGGAAGCACAGACTATTGTCACACATAAAGGGGCGTTCAGAGTTAACAGATTACAGTTCGGAGTTTGTGTGGCCCCAGGGATTTTTCAAGGGCTCATGGAACGCCTGTTAAGAGGTCTGCCGGGGGTCTTGCCATTTTTTGATGACGTTTTGATTGCTGGAAAAGACCCACAGGAACTGTTTGCGCGTGTCCGTGCAGTGTTGCTCAAGTTCAAGGAGGTGGGGTTGCAACTGAAAAAGGAAAAATGCAGTTTTGGGGTGCCAACGGTGGATTTCTTGGGGTTTAAAATTGATGCATCAGGCATCCACCCCACAGATGCTAAGATTAAGGCCATCATCGAGGCACCACGACCACAGAACAAGACGGAGTTGCAGTCATTCCTGGGACTTATTAACTTTTATCATTCGTTCTTACCCCAGAAAGCTTCGGTAGCTGAACCATTACATAGACTATTGCAGAAAAAGAATGTGTGGCGATGGGGGCGGGAGCAGCAGAAGGCTTTTGACTCCTTGCGAGGAATGCTGAGTAGCAGGAGCGTCCTTGCTCATTATGATGAGTCAAAGCCGCTGGTCCTGGCATGTGATGCCTCTCAATACGGTCTGGGGGCTGTGCTGAGTCATAGGGAACCGGATGGGTCGGAAAAGCCCATCTCTTTCTATTCCCGTACGTTGTCGCCCACGGAGTGCAACTATGCTCAAATTGATAAAGAGGCACTGGCTATTGTGTCCGGAATCAAAAGGTTCTATGATTATTTGTACGGTCGCCAATTCTCCATTGAAACGGACCACAAACCACTGTTAGGGTTGTTCAACCCAAACAAACAAACGCCACAAATTCTCTCCCCCAGAATGTTGCGTTGGTCAATATTCCTGAATGGGTTCCAGTACACCTTGACCCATGTGCCGGGGAAACAATTGTGCCATGCTGATGCGCTGAGTCGCTTGCCCCTTCCTGGCGGGAGCAATGAGGATCCTGCTCCGGCGGAGCACATTATGATGCTAGAAACACTTCCGGGGGCTCCTGTAACAGCTACGGATATAGCTGAGAAAACGAGGAAAGATGCTGTTCTCTCCCGTGTGCTCACTTGGGTGGGGAGGGGGTGGCCAGGTGGTCCGCATGAAGAAAAATTCAGGCCTTATGCGACAAGGCAGCACGAATTGTCCATGCATAAGGGTTGTCTCCTATGGGGAGATAGGGTGATCATCCCAGCACCACTGAGAAACAGGGTTCTTGAGACGCTTCACATGGGACACCCGGGAATGGTCAGGATGAAGTCGCTAGCCCGATGTTATGTGTGGTGGCCTGGAATGGACCAGAACATAGAACAATGGGTACGAACATGCAAGGCATGCCAAGAGGTGCGGCCAGAAGTGGCCAGAGCACCAGTCCACTGGTGGGAGCAGTCCAGGACTCCCTGGAGCCGGCTGCACATAGATTTTGCGGGGCCATTCCAAGGGAAGGTCTTTTTGGTTATCGTTGATGCATATTCCAAATGGTTAGAAGTGGCGATGGTCCCTAGCATGGCATCAGCTGCCGTAATCAAGGTGTTGAGGCAGCTGTTTGCTACCCACGGGTTACCTGAGACCATTGTATCAGATAATGGGGCAGCTTTTGTATCCCAAGAATTCAGGGCATTCTTGGCTGATAACTTCATAAGAGGGGTCACATCCGCGCCCTTTCACCCATCCTCCAATGGGCAGGCTGAGCGCATGGTAAGAACAGCCAAAGAATCCATTGCGCGCTTAATGGAGGGTAACTGGTCGGCTCGCATTGCGCGAATGTTATTTTTGCAGCATGCGACGCCGTGTACTGCGACGGGCAAGTCGCCAGCCGAGCTGCTCTTAGGTAGAAGACTGGTAACGGTGCTGGATTATGTCCACCCAGATAAAATGCCAAACCGTAATTCAAGAGCAACCCCCCAGGCTGAGACTGACACAACAAGGTATCTCGCCCCTGAAGATCTGGTCTGGGTGAGGAACTATTCACGAGGTCCGCGGTGGGTGGCTGGTGTGATCACCCGGGCTAGTGGACCTGTGTCCTATTATGTGACCTTGGAAAATGGGCAAGTTTGGAAGAGACATATAGATCAGCTGAGGCGCCGGGCGCTCAGCAGGGAGGAGTCAGATAATTCATCCCTGGCTAATGACGCACAGCTGCGAGACCAGAGTGAAAATGGTCCAGAGGTGCAGTCACCAGGGGCTTCAGCAAATGAACCAGGGTCTGCTAGTCCTCATGATGACGAGGTACAGGTCGGGGACCCTGAGATGTCTGGGACTCCCTCTGTTCCTGATGAAACCCCTATAGCAGCCCCTCCACCACAGGTAACACCCAATCCAGAACCTGCAACACCTGTTGTCAGGAGATCAGGTAGAAGTTGTAGGACCCCACAGTACCTGAGGGATTACGTCTGCTGTGCTCACTAGGGGGGGAGGGGTGTTGTGTATTGAGTCAAAGGATTTTATATCTGTATTGTTGTTGTCTGTATTTGCATTAGGATAAAGTAACTGCCTTTTGGTCCCAGAGGGTACAGCTACTATTGGTTCATTTAAGCTGCTGTATTTGGATCCTCTGTCTTATTGGTTTCCTCCAAAAGGCAGCACTGTGATTGCGTGATATTGTTCCCTCCAAAATGTATCCCTTCCTAGCTAGTCCCCTGTCCCTATAAATGTAGCTTTCCTCTCCTCAGTCTTCAGTCTTGTTCACTTTAATAAAGAGCTGTTACTAGAGAACTGTCTCCAGCATGTTTTGTCAAGAGAGCTGAAATCACAAACCCCACGTCACAACACCCTGACCATTAGGTCCAGTCGTGACCGACTCTGGGGTTGCGCGCTCATCTCGCATTATTGGCCGAGGGAGCTGGCATACAGCTTCCAGGTTATGTGGCCAGCATGACAAAGTCGCTTCTGGTGAACCAGAGCAGCATACGGAAACGGCGTTTACCTTCCCGCTGTAGCGGTACCTATTTATCTACTTGCACTTTGACGTGCTTTTGAACTGCTAGGTTGGCAGGAGCTGGGACTGAGCAACGGGAGCTCACCCCGTCACAGGGATTCGAACCGCTGACCTTCAGTGGTTTAACCCACAGCGCCACCTGGGTCCCCTAGTAGCACCTTAGAGACCAACTAAGTTTGTTCTGGGTATATAATAAGCTTTCGTGTGCATGCACACTTCTTCAGATACCTGTGAGGTAGGTTAGGCTGAGAGGCAGTGACTATGAGCTCAAGGTAACCCAGGCAGCTTCATGGCAGCCGTACCAGGATTTGAACCCTCTTCTCTCCCATGTCCTAGTTTGACATTCAAACCACTACACCATACGGGCTCAGCCCCAGTCTGAATCATTGCTATGTGTCCGGAATTTCCCGGACATACACACAGTAGGAAGCAGTGTCTGGATGGAAATGGGGGAGGGAGGGACAGGGGTGCCTGGGAAATCTGAATGTATGGCAAGCCGTGTTGGCAGTGCCGTTTATGCCAACACTTTTTGGAAATATGACAACCCTATTTTATGTGACTTCTTTGTTTTATATTTCACACTAACAACTCTTACTGTTTTGCTTTCAGGTAGCAACGCAGAGCAACTAAGAAGTTCCGTTTCTGAGTATGAGTGGGGTGTAGTTGAAAAGGAAAATTTCAACATGCACAAAAAAGTATATACTGTATTTCCAACAAAAGAGACACAAATCTTTGATTCCTGAGTATGCTAAAGCTATCCAAAATTGGAAGCGCTGGGGAAGGGAGCAGTATTATTATTTTTAATCACAAGTTTCGATGGGCATTTAGTTTCCTTCATACCTGGGGATGGCTGACCAAGTTGTGGGTGGACTCTGATGGACATTTTGCTGCCGCCCAGTCACACTTCACAGTTCAAGTGACCGTGAAGGGAAACCAGAACAGTTTGGGGGAGAGAAGTTTGGCTTTCACATTCCAGACACTTTATGTTCTTTCTCTCCCACCTGTCTGCTTGCTTCTTTGTCCCCAAAATACCTTCTGAACCTGTGCATTTGCAAATACTCATCACAAAAACAATGCAATTGGTTTCGCCTCTTATGTGCTCTTCAAGTGTTAAATGTCCTTCAACTTCCCACCATTTGAGAATGTTTTTGTTTTTAAATTGGTATCGTTTCTAGAGCTGAGTTAAGTCTGAGCATGACCGCTGTTGAGCAGAGTGTGTTCTGCTATCATGTCAATATTTGTTTTTCCCAGTTGTATACAGGAGCCTGAGCTGGACAAGAGTTTGAACAGCAGGTTTCAAACTGTTTGGTCAACAAAGGCAAATTCCAGAGGGGAAGGCATGCAAACCTGCTAAGGTAACTCCTCAAAACGATTGATTTTTAACAGGGGAGGTTCCAGTGGAGGGGTATGAATGTACAAACTGGCTAAAAGGCCACAAAATGCACATGGCACAGTAAATCTGCGGCATTTCCAGGCTAAGCTCAAGTTTACATAAGATATAAGATAAGCACATTCACAGTACACTGATTAGTGATAACACTATCTTCCCAGTGTTTCATAGGCTGTAGCTTAGTGAAAGAGTACTGCCTTGCATGCAGGAGGGCCCAAGTTTAATCAGCCATTAATTTGGAGCCATGAGGACTAGAAACTTGTATCAAGTTTTAAGAGGAGAGCTCTGGCTTACTGGCAGAACAAAAGGTCCCAGGTGGAATCTACGCATATATATATATAAAACTGTGAAAAAATTTTTTAAAAAAAAGTTTTTAAAAATATATTGAATTTGCCATTAGCTCACCATCGTCATCTAGTGTCCCATTTGTATAATGCACTTGTTATGGAAAATTGCCCCTAAAATGCGCAGCCTTTTAGGAAGGACAGACGCGGGTCGGAAGCTCCAAAATTTGCACTGAGTTCAGCTCCGCCGAGAAATGACAGAGACCAAACGATGCTGTCAGGAAAAACAAACTGATCCTTTTATTATAGAAAAGAAAGAACTACAGCTGTAGGGTCCCTGCCTCAAAAAATGTAGGAAGGAACCCCGGGAAATGGTGCATCTCCCTTTTATACCTTTCTGTCCCCACATGGAAATCCCTGGACTGGGAGGGATGGGAAAGACAAGGAAAATGGGTGCTGATGGGATTAACTGGGTGTTGATACGATTGTTCTCCTCCGTTGCTGATGGGTTTCCCTTTGTTTGATCAGTCTAGATGGGAGTTGAGGTGGGGCCGTTCCTGGCAATTGCCGAGGGGTTGGGGTCCACCCGGCAGCTCCTTGGAGGAGGTGGTGGCATATAAATATAAGAAATAAATCTATTGTAAGGTCACAAATCAGCCCTGAGTGCTCACTGGAAGGACAGATCGTGAAGCTGAGGCTCCAATACTTTGGCCACCTCATGAGAAGAGAAGACTCCCTGGAAAAGACCCTGATGTTGGGAAAGATGGAGGGCACAAGGAGAAGGGGACGACAGAGGATGAGATGGTTGGACAGTGTTCTTGTAGGCACCAACATGAGTCTGACCAAACTGCAGGAAGCAGTGGAAGACAGGAGTGCCTGGCGTGCTCTGGTCCATGGGGTCATGAAGAGTTGGACATGACTAAACGACTAAACAACAACAACAATAGAGAGAGATCCTAGCATACGTCATGAATAAGACAGCAATTCTAATACAGAGAGAATCTAGCATAACTTAAGGCAAAAGGTTGTGTAGTGATAATCTAAAGGAGTCTGGGGCAGAGGGGAAGGTGTAGAAAGGAAATGTGTGAGCTGATGCTAACTGTTGTGCATATGCAGATCCTTAAGCCTTCCTTAAGGCAGGGTTGCGTCCAAGCAGGAGGGGTGAAGGTCTTTGAAGCAGAGTGGAGACTGGGAAGATGGCATTGAACAGGATTCTGGGTATTGCAGCTGTCAAATTCTGTCACCCCTCTCTGTTCATTAATAATGGTGTCCTGCTCCCCCCATATAATTTTCTAATACACACTTAAAATGTTTTATTTGCAGCTGTATAAAGGTAAAGTGGTAAAGGAACCCCTGACCATTAGGTCCAGTCGTGGACGACTCTGGGGTTGCAGCGCTCATCTTGCTTTACTGGCTGAGGGAGCTGGCGTACAGCTTCTGGGTCATGTGGCCAGCATGACTAAGCCACTTCTGGCGAACCGGAGCAGCGCACGAAAACGGCTAGGGCTTGCCGATCATAAGGTCGGCGGTTCGAATCCCCAACGGGGTGAGCTCCCGTTGCTCGGTCCCTGCTCCTGCCAACCTAGCAGTTCGAAAGTATGTGAAAGTGCAAGTAGATAAATAGGTACCGCTCTGGCAGGAAGGTAAACGGCATTTCCGTGCATTGCTCTGGTTTGCCAGAAGCGGCTTCGTCATGCTGGCCACATGACCTGGAAGCTGTACGCTGGCTTCCTCGGCCAGTAAAGCAAGATGAGCGCTGCAACCCCAGAGTCGTCCGCGACTGGACCTAATAGTCAGGGGTCCCTTTACCTTTACACACACACACACTTTGATTGTAGTAACACCATCAGCAAATTGGCAACCAGCGCTGGTCTCTGAGCAGGGGTGTTATATGCTGGCAAGGTCTTGCTCCTGTGAGCAATTGCACGGCAGCGCTCACCTGGTTTAGCCGGCCAATCAAAGCCATTCCTGGGGTGTGGCTGCTGTCGCATGCTGACAACTTCTAAGAGCCATAGGTGAGAGCTGAGTGTAGGGTGGGGACCAAAGGTGGACAAACTACCCCAGAAGGAATACGACATGGCCCCCACCCAGAGCCGTCTTTCCTATTGGGCTTACTGGCGCGTTGCGCCAGGGTGCTGGCCTCTCAGGGGCACCCCAGTGAGTGGGAGAGCTGTGCGGCTTTGCCGGCGGCCTCCCCTTTCCCTGCACGCCCGCCAGCTGTGCCCCGTCAAACATATGGCTGGCGGGGGTGCAGCTTCCTTCCCAAGCCTCCGTGGGAAGAGAACGATCCCCGCAGAGGCTTGGGGAAAGGTCGACAACTCTGGGAAGGGGGGGGCGGAGGGATCTTTGTACCACGGCGCCGGATATGCTTAAGACGGCCCTGCCCCCACCAGTGTACCCCTCCCCTAACACCCCATACACACCTAATAATAATAATAATAATAATAATAATAATATTTAAAACGCTGATTTCCTTCCTCCCCGAATCTGACCACGTTTGCTTGGCAACTGATTATGATGTCAATAAAGTTTATTTGAATGCAGTTTGAAGCTGGAAGAGCGGCCATCTTGCCCTTGCTATAGTCCTGGCAAATCTCATGCGAAAGGCGATGTAAGCTGATATTGCGAGCCGAAGCCGAAGCTGCCCTTTCCTTTGCCAGTCACCAGGGGATTGTCGTCACACAGAGGCCCCCTGCTGGAGTCTTGCCCTCAAGGTGCTGTCAGAAAAATAGAAGAGAAACACAGTATTTTCCTTGGATTCAGGACTTCCAAGTTTAGTTTGAAAGAAAAAACATTTTAAAATCTCCTCAGGGGAGGAATCCATTTATTATTATTTTCAAAAATGACCTGCTAAAAAATCCTGTGCCAATTAAAAATTTCAGTTCATCATCACTACATTGCAGCAGGGGAGGACTGATAAATAGAGCAGCTTAATACTGACGAACTACAATTTCCATGGTTAATATTGCAGGCTAGGGGGGGTCAAGCCGATAAACAACGTTTACACAACAGCCCTGCAGTGTTGTTATCTCCACATTGTAGGTTGGAGCCAGGCTGAGACTAAGAGTAGTGTACTACAACTCTGCAACCACCCGTAATGTGGTAAGTTAGTTGAACCAGGCAAGCTAGGTAAGTTAGTTAAAAAGATGACTGAAATCCCTCTTTGCCCACAAAGGTCACTGAGCGACTCCTAGAAGTCAGCCTGGACAACCACACAGGCTTGTTGTGAAGATAAAATGGAAGCAGGGGAGCACCGACCGGTAAGATGGCTATTTTTGTTTGTAAATATTTTTACATTTTATTTTATAGTACCTATAAAACAGAGAGAACAATTATAACAGCAGGTGAACATTGAAAGGCGAAAAACAAAACTGTAAAAAGGCACATAGGGTAAGCACAGTTACACATGGGTTAAGTAACAAAATCCAAGCCATGGAAGAGAAAAGTTAGAATAAATGTCTTCACATACAAAAAAAAAAAAGTGTAATCTGAATATCAAGTCTAGTTCAAGATTTGCCAGGTTTGTGATGAGTGTTGTCTTGAAAGTGATGGTTCCATTGCATAAATAGTAAAGGAATGCCAAATTACATAAAAGCACTAGCTGACCCGGCCACGCGTTGCTGTGGTTCTTTCCTGTGATCCCCCCCCACCCTGTCACGATCCATGACGTATCCTGCCCCTCCTCCCTCCACCCCGGCTCATCCCTGTGTTTCGGTAGGATACCCTTCCCTCTGTTGTCCCTGGGGAGTGTTGGCCCCTCCCCCCTGTATCTCCATACCTTGGCCCCCACCCTCGAAAAGGAACTGTTAGGTTCTGGGTTCTATTTCCCAGCATGCACTTTTGTCTGAACCCTCTGTTGTTCCTGGGGAGTGTTGGCCCCTACCCCTGGTATCTTCCTACATTGGCCCCCATCCTTGGAGAAGGACCTGTCAGTTTCTGGGTTCCATTTCCCAGTATTTACTTTTGTCTGATCCCTCTGTTGTCCCCTCCCCCCTGTATCTCCATACATTGGCCCCTGCGCACGCATCGCGAACATTTCTATATGTTTAGATTAAGGATCGGAGGTGATGATGTGCCCTGGGACCCAGAGAACTACTTAAAGAATCCCAACCTGGGGAGGGGGGGTCAAATAGCGAAGCCCCACAGCCCTGTAGCAACAGACAGGCCCAGACAGAAGGAGGGGGATCATATGGGCCACTTGGCACGGGCCTCTGTATCCAAAGCGGGCCTCGGTCAGCATATTCACAATCAGTAAAATGAAAAAAGTAACAAAAGGGTTAAAAACAGGGACACATTATCTTATCTACCTGGGTCGGGCCTGCGTTCTGAAGTACCCGAGTTGTTCAGTTCCATAAAAAAAACCAGGAAGTGGCAAGGGGAAGGTAGGGAATTGTAAATGGGGTGGGGGTGTGCACTGCAAATATCTGAGGACTTAAACTGGGGAGAGAAAGTGAATGGTTAAAAAAAAAAGACACAGAGGCTTACAATCAGTTGTTTCTCCTAAAATAAGACATACCCATAAAATAAGTCATATTTATTTTTGTCTTGTGGATTTTTTGGGGGTAGTGGTGCTAAATTGTAAAGTAAAAACCCCTTGCAGTGTAGGGGCCTACATAAATCAAAGGCCGTGCTGCGGCCTGTGGCAACCCCCCCCCCCGGCAGGCCCCGACCTCCACTTGGCAATGTTGGTTCTTTGGTGGGGTTTTTTTGGGGGGGGTAGTGTTGCTAAATGGTAAAGTAAAACCCCTTGGCGTGCCCCCAAGTGTGTTGCTGTGGGTTATCCCCCTCCCCGGGCCTAGTGGAGGCCTGTCAGCCTGTCAGCCTGTCAGGGGCCTAAAACAAAGGCCTAGATAAAATGGCTACCTTGGTGTATTTCAGTTGCTTGGTTGATGATGATGTCATTCGGTTTGTGGGTGTGGCTTAGATTTCACAGGAAGGGAGGGGGTGGAGGAGGGTACTACGCCACTTGAGGGCGCTGTTTGACTTGGTGGAAAAGCAGGTCTGCACCTGGGCAGGTGTGTGATTTGAGGGATTTTTGCCCCCAACAACGCTCTAGAAGTGGCCTGGATCGTTGTGTCCAAATTTCAGGACGATCGGTCAAGCGGTTACAGAGAAAAGTGGAACCCCGGATTTCACGATTTTTACATTTTTATATATATAGATGCATCTCTGGGTTATTTGTGCGGCATAGGAATTCATTCCCCCCCCCAAATATAGTCTGGCCCCCCACAAGGTCTGAGGGACAGTGGACCGGCCCCCTGCTGAAAAAGTTTGCTGACCCCTGCTGTACATCAAAATGAGGGGGAAAGGTGTAAAAGACAGCCAGCCAGCCAGCAAAGCGCAAAGCAAAGCAGACCCTCTCCGTTTGCCACCAGGCCACTGAATGTTCCCTCTTTACTTTTCTAGATCTACCTATGTATATGTATGTATCTATGCAGCCCTGGCGGTCGGGGTGGGGCGGCGCTCGCGCGCGCCAGGTCCAATCTCACGAGAGGCGCGGGGGGGGGCGAGTTCTCGCGCGACTTGGCTGAGGTGGGCAGCCTCCTCCGCCGCCGCGACAGCCCCCGGGATCCCGATCGCGGACGGAAGCAAGAAGGGAGGAAGAAGGAGGGAGGGTGGGAAGGAAGGGAGGAAGCGCGCACGGCGGGGCGGGGGAGGAGCCGGAGCGCGATGGCTGCCGGGCGAGGTGGCCGCCGGCGGCAGCAGCAGCAGCAGGATCGGCAGCAGCGGGGGAGTCTCCAAAGGCAGGTGGCGGAGGAGGAGCAGCGGCGGCGGCCCCTGAGGCTGAGGCAGGGGCGGCGGGACGAGCAGCAGCTGGAGCGGCGCCGCGGGGAAGGCTGGGCCTGGAGCAGCGGCGGCAGGTGGAGCTGCTGAGGGAGCCCTTCGGAAGCCGCCGGCCACACGCGGGGCAGGCCCGGCTGGGCGCCATGAGCCAAGGCAGCGGAGGCGGCGGCGGCGGGGAACCTGAGGCCAAAGCTCTCCACACCAAGAGGCTCTACCGGTGAGGGAGAAGGGCTGGGAGGATCCCCCCCCCCAAATCCCCGGTTTATCTCCCTCGGAGGCCTCTTCCCCGCTCCCTCCCACTGGGTATATAGATACCTGGTCAAATGTTAATGTCGTATCTATCCAACTATATCTGTGTGTCTACGGAGGTCACGGTGGCGGGCATGGTTCCCCTCCCCCCCAGTCCCCTCATATTTCTAACTCGCCCCACACTCAGTCCCGGGGCGGGAGGGGTTTAGGCGAGGGTGGTGGTGATTTGTCCGGTCTCGGGGCGGGTTACAAGAATTAAAACGCAATACTGGTACCCAAGGTCCTTTCTCTCTCTCTCTCTCTCTCTCTCTCTCTCTCTCTCTCTCTCTCTCTCTCTCTCTCTCTCTCTCTCTCACGCCCCCCCCCCCCTACACTTTATCCTCTTGTGAGGTTGAAAGGGCGCAACTGAGTGGCCTAAGGTGCCCCCTTTCCCTCCCCTGTTTTATGTTCTCACCGACCCTACGGACACAAGGTGGGTTACAACAATTAACGCCCAATAATGGGGATCTTTCTCACATCCCGCTCTTCATCCTCTAGTCCTCCCCCTTTTGGGTTTCTGAGAGGATAAGGGGGGTGAGGATCAATTCCCCACCTAAGGGCCCAGAGCAGGTTACACCTCTTTAAACCCAAATATCTTTCTCATCCACCCACCCCTTATCTTTTATCTTCCTTTGCATTTTCCTTTGCAACCCTATGAAAGAGCACAATTGGCCAGCCCATTTTGTGTTTTCAATGACCCTGAGAGGGATTGTATAGGTGAGGGGAGCTGTAGAGGCCAAGGTGCCTTCTCACCCCACCTTTAATCCTCTTGTCTTCATCCTCTTTGCCTCTTTTGAATAGGCACCTGGTCAGTTTAATCTTAATGTATATAAGGCAGAATATTGCTATAATATAAGGTTATCAGACATCCCTGTTTCCCAGGGACAGTCCCCGGATTTACAAATCAGTCCCATGACAAAACCCCATCATTCCTACTGAAGTAGAAAAGTCCCCGGATTCATTGAAAAAAATCTGGTAACCTTACTATAATATATCTACTGGAAGTCCGAGAGATGAATGTGCACTGCAGCAGCCCTGAACAGGAGGCTAGGTGAAAGTTGTTGTCATTGTTATGATTCTTATTACTAAACTTATTGTGCACCAGGAGGTCCTGCGGCCGATTACAGCAATTTCAAATTCAGAAATTTAAAATAGTTTAAACTTATTTTGTATAGCTCAAGGTTTTTTCTAACCTCTCACACACCCTTTATTCTATTTATTCCCCATGAGGTCAGAAGAGGACAACTGAGTGGCATAAGGTGCTTCCCCCCCCCACTTCCCAGTTTTTCTTCTCAACAATCCTTAAGTAAGGATGAAAGAGGGTGACTGAATGGTACCGAGGTGGAACAGGGTGACTGAATGACTCAAGGTCCCCTCCCCATCTTCTGAGCAACCCTGTGAGGAAGCTTGAGCTGAAAATGGGCCCAAATCCTTTCATCCCCATCTTATCCTCACTTGTGAAGGGGTATGCTGTGAGAGAGAGGCTGGACCAAGGTCACCCAATGGCAGCAGAGATTTGTACCTGGGTCTCTCCCAGCCACCCATTTCTGCTACGATCCCAAGATAGCTTTCTCTCTTTCTTTCCCTAATGGAGCTTGGCAAGGAGGAAGCTTTCCTTAAATTTGGCAAACTCTTGCAAATTTATGGATCCATTGTTCTTTTTTTTCCTCCACCGGGCGATAGGAGGCATTTGCAATTATTTTATTTCACCTCGCTCTGTTTTTTTAAAGATCCAGTCCTGCCCTTTTTTTTAATCCACCCTGACCCTATCAGCCAGTTTCTTCTTCCATTCTCACTTAAGCAGAGTACGATGGGGCAGGAAACCCAGAGTCAAGGGTGTAAAGAAGTTGACAGTTTCTCCATCTCAACCTTTTTTTCGCAGGGCGGTAAAGGCAGGCACTCTTAAGACACTCTTAAGTGGTTCTCTTCTGTGGCACTTAACAAAGCCCTGTCTGCTGCATCCTCCTATTTCCCTCTATCATAATTTTCAGAACATTATATGGAGGCAGGATACTTCATAGATGGATTATGGCAACTCTCAGTGGCTATTCCCAGGCCACTGCATGCAAGTTGAATGCTGGATGCACTTTGTTGCCCTGTCCCGCTGCTTCATGGCATATCACTTCTGAGTAAATAATTCTGTTCCTTTCTGTCCCCACCTCATCTGCTTTCCCTGTGGCTCCACATTCACCTGTCTCCTTCCTGACATTTTCTTAGACAGCAACCTGGATTTCGACCCTCCAGATGTTGCTGAACTACAACTTCCATCAGCCCTAGGCCAAGGACTGGGAATGCTGAGAGTTTTGAGTTCATCAATGTCTGGAGGGCCAAAGGTTTTCCACATCTGGTTTAAGATAGGGTGGTTAACCCATGAAGCAGATTAGGCTCACCAGTACTCATTTCCCTCCCCATAATAGTGCTGGATTGGGAGGAAATATTTAAAGCTCTTCATACAGCCTAGCATGGTGATGGGGCGATCTGAAGCTCCGTTGCAGTGATGGGATGAAATTAGAGGTTTCAACCTTGTCACCAGGTACTAGGACAAGGATGTGTGTGCTGTGTGCCTGCAGGTGTGAATAGTTTGTGAAAATGTTCATGAGAGTGTGGCACATGACCCTTGGAGGGTAAGCCAGCCTTTTTCAAGGTTAGCTCTCTATGGTTTAGGCATTTCCCTGTCACATAGCTGTCTTTTTGTGGAGGGCAGTGTGGAGTGAAGGAAGAAAACTAATGATGCAAGTGGTTTTTCTAAGGTCACTTGGTGAGCCTTTGGTTGAGTTTGAATCCTTGGCCAAGTACAGCTGAGGCTTGAGATGCAAACAGCTTTCCCTGCCTGCTTCCCTACAGTCAGAATGCTTGTCATTGGCTTGTGTTCATGGAGCATGGTATGCATTGTCATTGTCAATGCATACCATTGCATACCATGCTTCATGAACACAAGCCAATGACAAGCATTTTGTCTATTAAGACTGAGGCATTATACTTGATTTTTGCCAATGAGCAAACCCAGCAGTAGGTATCAAAATGCGTCAGCAAGGTCCAGCGCCAACCTCTTAATACCCCAAAGTGGCACTGCTTTCAGTTATATTGAAAATATCAAGTAGTTGGAAGGTCAGTACTTCTTAACTGTGAAGCCTTTAGGTTTGCTGCCTTAGAGAGTAAAGGGAAAGGGTGTGGTTGAAGCCTGGTGCTGAGCACCAGGTAGCTAATTACTGCCGCAAATAGTCTTCACGTATTCCTTGCAGGTTTCTCCAGCTAACTTTACTGCTTCAAGTTACCCTGCACAAAGTTGTGCTGTATAGTACGTGTTTTGCCTGTGTTTTGTTTCTATTGTGCAGTCCCCAAGCTCAAATTTTCCCTGTGCAGAATCTTGCTTGCAGAATGACCTTCATTTTTTAAGGATGTGTACTGTGTATCTATTAATGTGGACATTTTACCTGCGTCCATGCCCATTTTTGGCCCAGGCTGCACCACCCAGTACTGGCATGTGGCCCCTGGAAGGCTTCTCACCATTACAGCCTTAGAACCACATGGTATTTGGCACCTGTACAAGCTTTTAAATCTTGGAGTGGGACTTTCCTCCCAGAGCAGTGGCAGCAAGTTCAGAACTTGAGGGTAGCAGCTGCTTGGGAGTTGCTGCTTTATGGGAATAGGTTGTGTGTGTAGGCTACCCTTTGCACACACAAACATACCCAGAATGTGTGTGTGTTTATTGCCTGCCCTTCAACCTAAGGTTCCAGGGTGGGTTATAACATTAAAACCCAACAGCTTGCAACTATAAAAATAAAGTTGGTCCTAAGAACATACACATCAAGAGGTTTGCTTCCAATATCTTCATCTGGAAGTATGGAGAGGTAAGCTAACATTCTGTGGGAGCAAAGGAGGGAACAACTAGAGTGTACTCTCTAGTCAGGATTCAGCCACCGGCAGTTGGAGCTATGGACTTCTCCATCAGTGGAGACTAGCCTGTCAAATGTCGCTGTTCTTTCTTCCTAACAGGTATAGACTATTTGAAAGGGTGGCTCTGTTAGATTCTTGTATGAAAACAGTTTGGTTACATCGTGACAGACTTAGGTTATTTATTATGCCACAAGCATTTGTGGACTAGAGCCCCTTGCCAGATACATTTTCAGCTGCTGCTAGTGTGGATTGACAGCTTGGAAGTAGCAAGTGACCTGCTAAATCAGGCCTGACTTCCTCCATGCAGCTGTATTCTGAGGAATGCTTGGAGAAAGGAGCAAGCATCTGAACTGGTTGCGCAGTGCTTAAAACTGGAGGCTTGCCTCTTAGCTTAACTTTGCAGTAAAGGTAAACACAGTGATCCAAGGTAACTAGTCAGGTGCTGTGGCTATTGCACCCCAGAATTTTATCTGCAGATCTTGCACTTTTGCAAGTGCCACATGCTGTTCATTTTGCATTTGTGAGGAGTTGTTCCTTTTGTGTGGCTGCACTGGTGCTCTGGAACTCCCTGCCAATTGACATTAAGCGGGCACCCTCACAATACTATTCTAGGCACCTGTTGAAAATGTTTCTCTTTCAACAAGCTTGTCCAGACATGATTTGGTTACATCTGTTTTTAAACTTGTTTTAGTGTGTTTAAATGTTTTCAGATGCTTTAAAATGTTTTAAATACGCTTTTATTTTATCACAGTACAGTATTATTTTGCCACCAATGTATCTTGATTGGGTGAACAAGCTTTAAGAAACCAAGGAAAGGAGGAAGACCACGGCAATACAGAATTTCCATGCAGCTCTCAAAGCTGTGTCTTCCTTATGTTAATACTTGATGTTCTTTTGTGTCTCTTGTAGAGCTGTGGTAGAAGCCGTGCATAGACTGGATCTCATTCTTGGAAACAAGGCAGCTTATCAAGAAGTTTTTAAACCAGAGAACATCAGCCTAAGAAACAAGTAAGCAAGCAAGCTGAGTCTCTCTCTCTCTTTTTTAAAAAGTTTTGTAGTTCACTTAGGGGCCTGTTCTTGAAGGCACAAGATCTACCCTTGCTGGAACTAAGCAGGTATGGGAGGGATGCTGTGCAGGGACTTGTGCACACTGCCTTCAGTTTCATGCAAGAGACCGGATATAAACAGAATAAAAAAAATACTTGCAGAAGCTTAATATTAATGATATGATATATAAGCCTGCCTTTTATCGGGCCAGTGGATTATTCAATGCAGGATATTGCTTCGTTCTGCAGCAGATTTCAAACTTGTGGTCAGAGCTGTTGCTTTACACATAATGTTGTTTGGGAACACCCTTGCAGAAAATTTACCCCATAATAAAGTTTACCTAGCCTATTCACCTGCACATACCTTTGTTAATTATGTGACATAGCAGTAGTCTGAAAAAAAATGGTGGGGTGTGTATGTACAAGGGGCTTGTGCATTTGGGAGTTCAGCGGAACTTGCACAGAAGAAGCTTCCAAGCAGACTGTGCTCCAGCTCTTCCAGTTTTAAAAAGCTATCTTGCCTGGAGACAGTGACCAGGCAGTCTGGAAGCTAGACTGACTGCCACCTTGTCCTGCTTTTTCCTTGGGTATTTAGTTGCCTCAGCTATGTGGGGTTTTAAATATAAAAAGTAATTTATTGCTTTTTCACTTACAAAAAACATGATTTAAAATAGAATAAACTACAGCAATACTAGTTAGTTTGTCATTTCTCGGGGGAAATGCCATAAGAGAAGCTTAAAGTTGGAACTTAAAACAAGTTTATACTGCATATTAAAGTTTCTAGTCCAGTACGTCTCTCCAGATGTTTCTATGGGTTGGGGAGGTTGTCTCGAATGATTGCCATGTCTCATATGGTATGCCAGGTGTTGTAAAAAGTAAAGGGTTCATCTGGCCTCTGGCTGCCCTGACCTGACATTTTGTGTTAAGTTGTATTTTGTTACCGTAAGTTGTATTGTGCCATTGACCCAGATTGCAGGATGCAGTGGAAGATGGGTGGCTTCAGACTTCACATCTTTTTGTTCTGCTGGGAAGGGATCATAGCTTAAGTGGCTGTTTTAGCTAAGTTGAAGGCTAACCCCCCTCTCTTTTTTGCCCACTCTCCAATTTCCTGTCTTAGGTTACGTGAACTATGTGTGAAGCTGATGTTCTTGCACCCAGTGGATTATGGGAGGAAAGCAGAAGAGCTGCTGTGGAGGAAAGTTTACTATGAAGTCATTCAGCTCATTAAAACAAACAAAAAGGCAAGCTGGCTCTGAACCTTTTAGAAAAAAAGCATTTTAGAATTGAAAATAAAAAATAATAATGTACCCCTGCTTTCCCCAGCCTGGAAGCATAGTGCAGATGTAAACAGTAATAGCAAAGTTCCTACAAGACCTGAAGTGGAGAGAGACTGAAAGTTGCTAATATCAGTATGAAGAAAAATGTTAACACAACTGTATACTGCGTAATATGGCAGGTGGAGCTTGTCCTGTTGTCTTTCTTTGTGTACTGGCCACCAGTCCCATCATAAAAGTTGGTGGGTGTTTTGTTTGCTTTCTGACCACATGATGTTTTGGCATTAATTTCTCAGAAAGTGTTATGTCCCAAATTTCTCTCTTGGTTCTTGCATTTAAACCACTGGTTCTGAAACCTTTTTGCCCCCCCTCTTGATTCCATAAACTCACCCCCAATGCCCCCTATCATATAAAAAGCATTCAGAGTAGCAGTTTGCACAACCCATTCAGGAAGATAATAACACAATAATATTCAAAACCGCAATGATTAAATGCATTCATTCAAAATCCAGTTAAAACTATGTAGCTTAATTAATTCACCAAAATGGATGAACTTCATTCAGTGATACCACTTTTCAAAGACTGATAGTCATTTACACTTCCAGAGCCCCCATGCTGCCCCCTTGCATCTTAGTGCTCCCCCTAGGTAATCCACCCTGGGGGCAGTGTCACCCATTTTGAGAAACACGGATTTGAACCCTTTGCTTCTTTCCAGTTTCTAGCTACCAATATTCCTGCTGCCATTAATAAGTAAACAATTAAATGTTTGTACTCGCCTTCTAAATCCGGCCTGCGGACGGACGGTCCAGGAATCAGCATGTTTTTACATGAGTAGAATGTGTTCTTTTATTTAAAATGCATCTTTGGGTTATTTGTGGGGCATAGGAATTTGTTTATTTATTCATTTTTTCAAAATATAGTCCGGCCCCCTACAAGGTCTGAGGGACAGTGGACCCGCCCCCTGCTGAAAAAGTTTGCTGACCCCTGGAATAGTGCTTAGAAATGGCTACAGTCATGGAAGCCTAATTAAGGAGGCAATGGATGGTGTACTTACATGCAAAACTCCTTTTGTCTGCAGCATGCAGAGGAAGTCTAACTTTTGAGTTGGTGATTGCTCCTTATTATCAGCTGAGGGGAGAGAACAACAGCAGCGACTGCCCCAAATCCCCTTCCGTTGACTTAAGGGCGGGTGCAGCTTTTCACAAGCCCACCATTGGAGAATAGCGGAGTTGTACTCGCTTTCCAAAGTGTAAAAGCCGTAAACTGACTTTTCACCAGCAATGTAGCCTTCAGGCTGGCACAGCTCAGCTGTGGTGGGGAGACGACAAGTAGCAAAATGCCAGTGGCAGCCTACACATTGCAAGTTCTACAGAAGAGGGGTGGCATAGAGTGGCCAGAAAAAAGAAAGAGTTTTCTGCTGAACTTAGCTATGGCTTTGTCTACCTTTTGAGAACAGGGAGGGGGGTGAAGGTGGTGGTGAAGCAACTGGGGATGTGTTCTAACTTTATTTCCCCCTCCCCACCCTACAGCACATTCATAGTCGCAGCACCCTAGAGTGTGCCTACCGGACTCACCTTATTGCTGGCATCGGTTTTTACCAACACCTTCTTCTCTATATCCAGTCTCATTATCAGTTAGAGCTGCAGGGCTGTATTGACTGGACACATGTTACGGATCCTCTGATAGGTCAGTATCCAGATGCTGACATACGTTTTATTTACCATTCATTTATTGCATTTTTACCCCTACCTTTCATCCCAAGGTGACACCTGTGGTTTTTCTCCCATCTCATTGAATACCCACCACAACCCTGTGAGGTGGGTTAGGCCAAGAGGCAGGGACTGGCCTAAGGTCATCTGGTGAGCATCATGGCTTAGTGGGGAATTGAACCCTGGTAATGGAGGCAAATTTAAAAGCCAACGCTATAATTTAAATGGGCATACACTACATCTCGCCAGAGTGGGGGTGGTTGCAACCACCTGAGCCGTATGGCTCCTAGGATGGCCAAGTGTCCTACTTTACCGGGGGGGGGGCTGCAATCCTCTGTTTGAAGGAGTGTGCAGTCCAATTCCAGTTTGAAAATAAAGAGCTCTGAGAAGAGCAAGTGGGGGTGGTTGTGGGGAACCTTGAAGTACCTCGGCTGCAGTCTGAGCAGGCACACAATCTGTTTGAATGATGGCAATGAGCTTGATGGCCAACTAGGGATTCAAGCCCTGCTCTTCCAGGTCTTAGTCCAGCACTCTAACCACTACTCCACACAGGCTCTCTATTATAAGAGCATTTTATTCAATGCAGTGGTTACTCAAATCATCTGCACTTACACATTTACTTATGTAACGGAAAAGCCCAGTATCTGAGATGTCCCTCCTACTGCAAACTTTGCACAAACCTTACAGAAACTACGAGAGTGCTCAGCTTTTAAGAACGAGGGCGGAGGCTTTGTCCAGTGTCTACCTTTTAGTGTGGCAGGAAGCACCTCTGGAATGGCCTCCACTCTGTAACATACACATGTGTCGTAGTCATAGGAAAGCTGGGGAAGGGGGCAGCCATTGAACTTAGGACCTTCTGCATGCCAAGCATGTGTTCTGCTGATCTTTGCCCCTCCCCATGTCCAAGGTGGTTTGATTATCCTGGCCATCTTGGTATTTCTCAGGAGCACTTAAGATGGTCTTACTTTACTGGGCTGCTGCAGCATTTTAACACACATTTGGGCAAGACAATCGGAATTCAGAAATTTGTACAGTGGTACCTCTGGCTACGAACATGATCCGTTCTGGAGCCCCGTACGCATCCAGAGTAGTACTTACCCTGAAGCGCTGAATCTGTGCATGCTCCCCGCACAATTCGGTGCTTCTGCGCACGCGCATGACTTCATTTGTCGCGTCTGCGCATGCGCGAATCGCCGAACTCGGAAGTAACCCGTTTCATTACTTCCGGGTTCGGCGCGTACGTATCCAGTGTCATACACAACCTGAAGCATATGTAAGTTGAGGTATGTCTGTAGATGATTGGCAGTCAGATGACCGACTCCTTGAAAAAAGGAGTGCATACTGAAAAGTGTCCAGGTACAGATATTTTATTTTAAGGTGTTATCAGTGTTATGGTTAAATCTAGAAATGTGAAAAATATGAGGTAAGGTGTTGTTTTGTGCAGATTTTGTTGTGAGTTTTGCATTTCTAATAGGGCTTACATAATTCACTTCTTTTGATTAAACACATATGGGTCTTATCCATCTGTTAAATAGGGTTTTACAAAATTGCATCTGGGTTGGTTTTTACAACTTTGCTCTTGGTATAATTAATCTTGATTGCATTATAAGCTGCTGAGTTCTCAGTAAATCACATAACATAGAATTTTCCAGATAGTTTGTGAAGGATCTGGTTTTGCAGAGACGTTTTTTTGGGGGGGATGGGGTCTGATAGCCAGATGAGTCCTTTGACCCCTGTGAGATGGCTAGAAACGTCTTTTTTGTTCACTTGGACATGCTCAGTTCTTGACTGGTGGGAGTCCATCACTTCTTTGATGACTGCCTTCCAGAATGATGCACTGAGACTCGTGTCCTTGGCAACCATCGCTGTGAGAATCCCATTAATACTGCTGCAGAACTTAAGCCCTCAGAATGCCTTCTAATCCACATTTAAGATTGCGTAGCTTTTGACACATTAATTGCACTTTGAAATCTTACCTGGGTTGCTATTGTGGTGGGGGCAGAACTAAAATCCATAGTTGTGGGGCTTAATATATGTCCAGAGTATGCGTGGATTGGATGTCATTTTTGTTCCAAACATTTCTTACAGTACTCCAGTACAGAAATTAAGGGAACCTTTTGTATTGCATGTTCTCCAGCCTTTGCCAACCTGTTCTGGTGTGGGCAGACTCTCCACAATCAGCTTAGAGTCCCAGCTGCCTTGTTCTTGAGCCGTGCTCATCCCAGGTTACCATATTCCTTGTGTCTTCCATAGGCTGCAAGAAGCCTGTATCTGCATCGGAGAAGGAGATGGAATGGGCACAGATGGCCTGCCACCGGTGTCTGGTTTACCTGGGGGATTTAGGTGAGTGCTAACAGTGGAGGGATGTACTAGTAGAGATTGGGGTGCTGCTCTGGCCCAGTGAATCCACAGTTTTCTTGCATTTCAAAGGGGAAGTAGACTCCATTCATTACCGACTAGCAAAGCCCTAAATGGCTTCAGACTGTCTCATCAAAAGCCCCTTTAATAATTCCCTATGTGAACTCTGTGTAGATGGCAAGGGTGTGTTAATGATATTCCATGCTTGTTGGGCTTCCTCCTCTTGGGGTTTTTCCTTAACCTGAGCTTAAGACTCTTCCAGGATCTCCCCCCCCCCAAGTTTTGGGGTTTGGGAACTAGGGTTATCCTAGCAGAGTTGGAGGCATTCATGTTGTATTTTTAGATATTGCATTGGACTTTGGTAACCTCACGAGGATTGTGAAAAGTTATTTAAACTTTCCAACTGCCCAGATACAGTATGTAAATTTGTTCCATTTATTGAATAAACTTGCCCGTAAGGCCTCCCAGATGGTTTTGTAGCATTGTCCTGCAATTCTACACCTTTTCTTACTGCAATCCATAAGTCTCTTGTGTGTGCTTCTTCCTCATCAGCTCGGTATCAGAATGAATTAGCAGGTGTGGACACAGAATTGCTGGCCGAGAGATTTTACTATCAAGCCCTTTCTGTTGCACCACAAATTGGTAAGTGTTTAGTCCATGTCTTATGATCCTTCCCCCAGATTTGTCTACCAGGCAATTTTGTCTTCAAGTTACTAGCCCATTGGAATGTTTGCCAGCCTGCTCACAATGAAGATGGTTAGTATTTGTAAACTACTGCCCTGCCTCAGGCTGCTCTTGGCTCTTGTTGGAGGCAATGAAGCAAGGGATTCTCTGACAGATCTAAGCTAAATCAGGCCTGTGATGGTAATCTCCCAAGCTGAAAGCAATGTGGGTGTATCATGTACTTGCACACTGTCCTTCCTGTGTGGTGTCCACTCAGAGAAATCCCCAGTACTCAACAGCTCCAGGACTTTCCCCACATGTTTTGTGAAAGCATCTTGGGCCCACCCTGCCCGTCAACCATGGATGTGGGAGAATGACAGTATCACTATGTGCCTCCATGACTTCTCTCCCTAGATTCAGAGGCCTGTGGTGGAGTTGGCAGTAACCTTTCCCACTGTTGCAGCTATTTTCTCTTTCTTGTAACTCTGGACAGGAAGGCGGTGGAGAACCCCTTGCCTTTGTCTCTCAGCCAGCACAGCAAGGAGTTGCTTAATTGGCAGAGCCAACGCTGCCAGTACATCAGCCAATTTTTATGTATTTAAAAATGTGTCCCTCGCTTTTTGAAGAATGATTTCCACAAAGCAGCTTCCTGTGTCCAATAAAAAACAGTTGCACAGTTCAAACGATGTTCTTGGGTCTGTGGAAGCTCAGCCTGTGTGGATCTGGCCTGTAAAATCTTGATGACAGCTGTAGGACCAGGCTGCACAGATGTTTTGAAAGCTGTTTTGGCTGCTTCCAGGGCTTTAGACACAGCCTGGCCATAAAGGGCAGGGGGCTGAGGGATTCAAGCTCCCACTCCCTGTCCCTTCTGGGTTCCTCTTAAGTTCTGCCTTCCAGCTGCTCAAATGGTGGAAATGACTGGATATGCCTGTCTGGAAGGAGCCCATCTCTGATCCTTTATGGGCTCTAATGCAATTCCTTCTGCAGTCTCTTACCTCTTGGTTCCTGCAAAGTAAGGAAGAGCAGCCCCTTGTACTTGCAAGAAAGCCATGGCTTGTTTGTATGTATGTATGAAATTTCTGTGCCACTCTTCATCTGAGGATCACAGGGCAGTTTACAATATAAAAACAGAAAATTGCATACCACAGTAGCAAACAAAACAATAATCCCCCCCACGAGTGTATGAGTAGACCCATTGAAATCAGTGGGTTAAGCTGATTGTGCCCTCTGATTTCACTGGGACTGTTCTGAATATGACTTGGTCAGGTACAGCTGCAGATCGTAGGTGGGATTCTAGACTCCAGGGTTTGTTGTTGTTGTTGGGAGATTTGGGCAAATACATGTGGAGCTGACTTTCTTCTGCCTTTTTGGGACAGGTATGCCTTTTAACCAGCTGGGGACACTGGCGGGGAGCAACTACTACAACGTGGAAGCCACCTACTGCTACCTGCGCTGGTGAGTGTGCCTCCCAAGGAGAGCGAGTCCACCTGTAGCTGCTTTGGGGCAGAGAGGCCTTTTCACTGTGCAGTGTGTCGCCTGTTGACTTTCTTGCTCTGTGAATAGCTGGAATGTGGTTCCCCTAGCTGCCTAACCTGACTGCCTGGATGCTGGTTGCTCTGTTACAGGCGCACGTGCAGCCTGTGCCCTTGGGCTGTCGGTCCATGAAAAGCAGCTAAAAATAAATAAATTCCAGGAACTAGTGAGCGGGGTGCTGTGTAGCTTGCAAGTCGGTTTTAGGCACCAACTTCCACAGAATTTCTGCTTTCATTGTTTTTAAAATATATTGCAAACTTCAAGTGAGAGATGAGTAAGTCTCCCCAAAGAGGCCTGCCAACTCAGAAGATTCCATCGTTGCTAGTATGTCTAGTGCTGTCACCTCTCCATATCTAAGTTGGTTCCAATATTGTACAAATGGGGTTCGTTTTTTGTTTTGGAAATGTGCTTGTTGATCGAGTCTTTCTACCCCACAAATGTTGGAGGTTGGAGGCTTGCTCTGAAGCGTAATGTCCCTTCCCTCCTAGACCTTTTAAAAGCAAAATTATAGGAGTTTCTGGTGGCTTTTCCTCTTCCCCTCTCAAGCTGTTTCTTACCACCTTCCTGAAAAGGTGGGAAGACCTCATTCACACTCTGAACCCTGTGGCATGCATAGGAGCGTCAGTGGAGAGGCAAGGCAGTCTATCGTTTATTTATTTATTACATTTATATCCCACATTTCTTTCAATCAGCCCAAGGTGGTGTACATAGTTCTCCTCCCACCCCACCCCCCAATTTATCCTCACAATGCTATGAGGTAGGTTAGGTTGAGAGTGAGTGACTGGTCCGAGGTCACCCAGTGAGCTTCATGGCTGAGTGGGGATTCGAACCCTCGTCTCTCCGGTCCTAGTCTGACACTCTCTAACCACTATATCACACTTGCTCTCTTAATTTGTGCAGTCTGAGAGAGTCCTGTTTCTGACTTTATACAAAGTAAAGTGAATCCCACGCTTTTCTTTCAGAACTCAGTGGAGGAGGGTGACTCTATGCTAGACAGGGTGGGAAAGTTATCCAACTTGATGGGTATGTGGAGCTCTGTGACTTAAAACTCTGCCTCTCACATGTTACATTTTAGCTGCATACCCAAAAGCTGTGTGTGTGAGAGAGGTGTTGGTAATTTTGTCAAATGAACAGGCACATTAATGAGAGAGGATTAGCTAAGGTTTGCTCAGTGGCAAACATGGGGTTCTTGCTCTGGAATAGTGTGAAACAGCCTGCATGCTTGGGGGTGTGGGTGATGCTTGACGAAGTGACTGAAACCAGAAGGGACACTGAATGAGATTACAGGGGAGTGGGTTTATTGTGAAAGGAAGGAGTCTGACCTCACAGGGCTTGCACCTTCTCCCATTTCCGGCACAGCCACAGATAGGAATTTTGAAGCTTCTGTTTTCAATTCAGTGCAGCTAGTCATGTTGCCTGAACTTTGCAAACTATTATCAATTATGGTTTGTTTGAAACAAACCAGCTTCAAACTCTGATTTGTGCCAGCAAGCCATGGTTATGATTAGTCATAGTTTAGGCACCAAATGCAATGCTAAACTGTTTAACTGAAACCAGAAGTGAAAGTTTCTGAACTTCAGCTTTGATGCCAGGAGGAGGGGAATGTCATTCTTAACAAAATATGATATCTGGATGCAGCCAAGGCCTTGCAGAGCTTTGCTCAAAGTCTCACGAGTGTAAAACTAGTTAAGTGAAGCAAGCAAAGAAGTGCAAACGTGCTCTTGATGTCAATAAAATCTACAGGTGGCAAAATTCTGCTCTTTTGACCTTGTCAAGTGTAACCCGCTGCTTGTTTGGGGTTTTTCTGAGAATTTAACGTTTCTGCTTTTGGGGTTTTGTGCCTGTTTAGTATCCAGTCTGAAGTGTCCTTTGAAGGTGCTTATGGGAATCTCAAACGCCTGTACGATAAGGCAGCCAAAATGTATCACCAGCTGAAGAAATGTGAAACCAGGAAACTGTCACCCAGCAAAAAGAGGTAAGGACATAATGTGGTTCAGTCCTGCAGTGAGCAAATCTCAAAATCTGTCCAGTGTTCTGGTAGACATGTCCAGAGGTAGAGTGTTATCCAGCCTCTGTGAACATTACCTAATTCCATAGAGAAGCACCTGTGACTGACCCCAGCGGGATGACGTGCCAATGAGCACATGTACCACACCCCACACACCCCGGAATTTATTGGTTGGCTTGATCGTGATGGTTTCCCAATAGTCATTTGAAGTTAACACCTGCAATTTGAGCCTTAAGGGGGCAGGGAAGGAGGGATGCACCATTTGTGTGGTGCTGCATGTGAGAATTGAAATGCAAGTGGATGAGGCAGCGCAGGCTGTTTGGGTGTGCAAACGTGTGTTGCTGCCCTCTTGTTTACCACAACTGCCTATTTCATGGATGGGGAAAGTGATGCAGAGAGAGAAGTGTCTGGTTCAAGGCCAGCCTGAGCTGAGGTTTATAAGCAACACCTTGGCCGGTCCAAGTCCGGCACTACTAAATTTTAGCGATGGGTTTTCTCAGCATTAAGAATGTGGTAACTGAGGGGTTATGAGAGCTGGAAAACTGTGGCTTTGTGCAGTTGAGGCTTATTCAGCATTAGGACTCTCACTTCTTGTTTGTCCTGACTGCTCTTCCGTTGAGGCTGCAGTGCACTTTGGTGGGTGAAGTCCTTTGCCAAAGCTGCTGCGGTTTGGATTCCCCTCCTTCCTCTTCCAAATTGAAGAATGTGCCTGCCACATACTAATATTGCCTGTGCCTGAAATTTCCTTTGCTTTTGTGGTGCTGGCTGCATAGCTATAGGACTTGCTCAGAGTCTTAAGAAGCATTATATTACAAGGGGTGAAAATGTCTTGGGGGTAGAGCTAGAGCTGTTGGGCGCTAAGACCTTATCTGAAACCACTGACAAAATTTCCTTGACCACCTCCTTGGGATAATTGTGTCCTTCCTCCTCTCTTTCCCTCTTCCAACTCCACCTCCACCCCCGCAGGTGCAAAGACATTAAGAGGCTACTGGTGAGTTTCATGTACTTGCAGAGCCTCCTTCAGCCAAAGAGCAGGTGAGTCTTCTGCGTCTTTATTCTTACTGTGCTGTTTTGTTATCTCCTGGTAGATTATGTAGCTGAAGCAAAGCACTTTTACATTGGGATAATATACTGGTCCAAACAATCTCAAGGGCATTGGAATAACTTCCCATGAGGAGAGGGGAATTCCTTGCTCCAACACTCTTCTGCATTTTTGTCATGGATTGACAGCATTGCCTTTTCACCGGTTGAGAGTCTCACACCCCTAGGGAGGATGCATCACCCTTGGCCCTTGAGAATAGCCATAGCTCAGTGATAGAGCATCTGCTTTGCATGCCAAACGTTCTGGGTTCAATCCCAAGTAGGGTTGGGAAAGGCTTTCTGCCTGAAACCCTGGAGAGCCACTGCCAGTCAGTGTACTGACCTAGATTGACCAGTGATCCAACTTCATATGAGGGAGCTTCTTAAGTTCCTAATTTGTCAGGTGAGTCTAAAGCACCTTGGGGAGAATGTGCCCTCAGATCAAGTATCGGGGTTGCCTGGTTCTTAGTTACCTACTCGTTGGCTCAGCCTCTGCAGATGAGTACTCTAAGATAGCTTGTTAAGGGGGTTGCATAACCACTGTGGTTCCCTAGGGTTTGGAGAGGATTCCAACTGTTTGCTGTGGGACAATCCTCTGTGGCTCATCTCTCCCTGTCACCCACCTCTCAGTTCTGCAGACTCTGAGCTGACGTCTCTCTGCCAGTCGGTACTGGAAGATTTCAACCTCTGCCTCTTCTACTTGCCCTCTTCGCCCAACACGAGCTCTGCCAACGACGACGAAGAGGAGTGCGAGAATGGCTACTCCTTCCTGCCAGATCTCCTCATCTTCCGGATGGTCATTGTCTGTCTGATGAGCGTCCACAGCCTCAAGAGGGCAGGTGAGCAGCATGGCTGTGTGTGGTGTGTCCTCCTCTTGCAGGCTTGGTGTGCAAGTTGTAAGCTGCCCTGTCGGCCTCTCCTTATAATATGATTGGTTGAACTGAGCTAGCATCTCTCAAACTCTTCCTGTTTCCAGAACAGCAGCAAAGATGAGGTGGTTCAGCATCCACTTCATAAAACACAGTCATTGACTCCTGGGCTCAGATGCTCACAGAGTAAATCTAGGATCGAAGCATTTGCATTTCATTTCACTTTAAATTTGTATTTTCATAGAATCATAGGGTTCATAGACTCAAAGAGTCTGGATATTTAGCATATCATCATTAGCATTAAAGGTAAAGGTAAAGGGACCCCTGACCATTAGGTCCAGTCGTGACCGACTCTGGGGTTGCGCGCTCATCTCGCATTATTGGCCGAGGGAGCCGGCGTACAGCTTCCAGGTCATGTGGCCAGCATGACAAAGCCGCTTCTGGCAAACCAGAGCAGCACATGGAAATGCCGTTCACCTTCCCGCTGTAGCGGTTCCTATTTATCTACTTGCATTTTGACGTGCTTTCGAACTGCTAGGTTGGCAGGAGCTGGGACCAAGCAACGGGAGCTCACCCCGTCACAGCGATTCGAACCGCTGACCTTCTGATCAGCAAGCCCTAGGCTCAGTGGTTTAACCACAGTGCCACCTGGGTCCCATCATTAGCATTAGCATTTATTAAATTTGTTAGTTGCTTTTTTCCCATAGCAATTTGAAGCAACTTGCAAAAAACCCACATACTTTAAAACTAGGATGGGATCATATCTGAAAACACCCCACTCGCTCTAAAAGGCCATAGATAGTTCAAAGCCAAAGGGCTGGTTAAAAAGGAGTGTTTTTGCCTGGCGACTGAAGCCTATGTAATGATGACACCAAGTGAGCCTTCCCAGGCAGAGCATTTCACAAACAGGGAGCCAACACTGAAAAGGCCTGATCTCACGTTGCCACCCTCTGGACCCTCCTGTGGAAGGGGGCACATGATATATGCAAGTGGCTGAATGGAGTTCTTAGTTTTGTTGCAGAAAGGATTTTTAAATCTCTGAAAAAGAGTGAGTTGACAAGAATTTTAACTTTGATCGCATAAAGAAGCCCAAAGGCATTTGGGTGCCTGCAGTTGAATAAAGGTAAATGCATAATTATGGAGTTTGCTCCCCCACAGACGTTACAGGCACTGTTTTTCCCATTCAGTTGCCAGCTCCCCTTGACACTGATGCTGCCTCATCTCTCTCCTTACAGGCTCCAAGCAGTATAGTGCAGCCATTGCATTCACACTGGCCCTCTTTTCACACCTCATCAACCACGTCAATATTCGCCTGCAAGCAGAGCTGGAAGAAGGCGAGAATCCAGTTCCAGCCTTCCGGAATGATGGCACAGGTGAGGGCTGCAAGAAGGGTTAAGTTTGCCCATTCTGTTAAGATCCTTGCCTTCCATCTTCCACGCTGCATTCTCCTCTTGTGACAAGGCAGGCAGTGGTGAAAATAAACTGGTTAACAGTTATTTACTTTTCCTAGGGGATCCTGGGAAACGGAAGTTCTTTGGGGGACAGTCTGTAAGAACTTGAAAACAGCCCTGCTGGATCAGACCAAAGGCCTGTCTGGCTCAGCATCTTGTTTGCAGAGTGGCCAGCCAAATACCTGTAGGAAGCAGGGAAACAGGACCCAACCCCAACAGAAGATAGTAATCAAAGCCAGTCTCCTTCATGAATTTGTTGAAATCCCTTTTTAAGCCATCCAAGTTGGGCATCATCACTAGATCTTGTGGGAGGGAATACCTTAGTTTGACTTACGTTCTGTATGCAGAAGTCCTTCCTTTTGCCTGCCATGAATCTCCCACCATTCAGCTTCACTGAATGAAGATAATAACACAACACTGTGGTACCTTGGTTGTCGAATTTAATCTCTTTCTGGACGTCTGTTTGACTTCCAGAACCGTTGGAAAACCAAGGCACGGCTTCCGGTTGGCTGCAGGAGCTTCCTGCACTCAATCGGAAGCCGTGTTGGACATTCGGCTTGCGAAAAACATTCTCAAACCAGAGCACTCACTTCCTAGTTTGTGGCGTTCGGGAGCTGATTTGTGTGGGAGCCAATCCGTTGACCAAGGTTGTCAAACTATTTAGTTTAATTAATTCAACAAAATGCATGAACTTGATCTAGTGCAGGCATCCCCAAACTTCGGCCCTCCAGATGTTTTGGACTACAATTCCCATCTTCCCCGACCACTGGTCCTGTTAGCTAGGGATCATGGGAGTTGTAGGCCAAAACATCTGGAGGGCTGCCTGATCTAGTGAGACCAGCTTCCCAAAAATCTGACACAGTCATTCACACCTCCAGCACCCCCTTCCATCTCTTGCTCCTTAGCCCCCTCCTCCTAGGTAATCCCACCACCCCCAGGGGTGTCAACTTCAGGAACCACTGGTATAAAGTATTTGTGGCAGGTGTTGCAACAAAACAGTAGTCAAGCTGGTTTGCGTATCTTAAGAGTTTCCAAAAATGTGTGTTCGGCTGCTATTTTGCAGAGGATCTGGAGGCCCGGGAATCCTTGAACTCCATTGAGAGAGAAGCCGAAGGGGACCTGGCCAACCACCGACCCAGCGAGGAGCAGCGGAAGAGCGAGAGCAAGAAGGGCAAGAAATACTCACGCCTCTCCTGCCTGCGCCGCCGCCGTCACGTTCAGAAGGTGGACGAGAGCGACCTGAGCGAGGGCTTCGACTCCGACTCCAGCCCAGATTCCACCAAAGGGAGTGACGGCTCAGAGAGCGGCTCGGAGAAGAGCGATGAAGAGGCCGAGGCAGCTTTTGACGTGGAGACAGACTCCGACATGAACAGCCAGGAGTCACGCTCGGACCTGGAAGACATGGAGGACGAGCCAGACGCCGAGGGGGGCAGCCAAGCCAAGGGCATGAAGAACGGCGCCCCAGAGGCTTTGGACTCTGCAGAAGGGGATGTTGGCAGGCTGGTGGACTTGAAAAGCCCTGGCATTGCCAAGACTGAGCCCCCGCTGGAGCCTCCTGTGGCCAACGGGCCAGGCTTGCTGGGCGCCAGCGATGCCAGTATAGCCAGCAACCTCCAGGCCATGTCCACGCAGCTCTTCCAGACCAAGCGCTGCTTCCGACTGGCCCCCACTTTCAGCAACGTCCTCCTCAAACCAAACTGTGAGCTGCCTGCCCCAAAAGAGGCGACAGACAGCAAGCCATGTGTCAATGGGGACGTGGAGAAGTCCAAAATGACTGAGCAAGGTGAGAGAGAGAGAAAGAGAGAGAGATGCACGCTAGATTGGAAAGGAGATCCCTTTCATGAATGGAGAAAAGGGTGTGTGAGCAGAAGTGGGGCGGAAAGACCTTGGGATTTTGTGGAGGGTGATTTGTGGGCGAGATGTGGCTGACACAGATCCCAGTTGCCAACCAAGAGGTGTAAGTTGGGAAGGGGGCAAGATGAGAACTCCTTTGATATCCTTTTCCAGGCCAACATTAGCCATGCGCCCCCAAAACATTGCTGTCTTAAAGTGAGGTGACAAACCTGTCTTCTAACCTTTGACATTGTGTCCCCATCTGCACTATACATTCAAAGCAGCAGCATATCACAGTCGTGGATTATTCCTCCTAAGAATCCCCAGAAGTGTAATGTGTTAAGGATGCTAAGAGTTAATTGGAGGTCCCTTTTCCTCCTCACAGAGCTGCAATTCCCAGAGTTCCCTGGGAAAAAGGATTGATTGTTAAACTGCTCTGGGACTTGTAACTTTGTGAAGGGAATAGGGGTCTCCTAACAACTCTTAGCACCTTTAACAAACCTCATTTCCCAAGATTCTTTGTGGGAAGCCATGACTCTTAAGTGGTATGGTGCTGCTTTAAATTTATACTGCAGATGGGGGCAGTGTGATGGGTGCATGTGAGTATGTGCATGTGTGTGTGTGTGTGTGTGTGTGTGTGTGTGTGTGTGTGTGAGAGAGAGAGAGAGAGAGAGAGAGAGAGAGAGAGAGAGAGAGAGAGAGAGAGAGAGAGAGAGAGAGAGAGAGATGTGCGACTTTACATATCCGTGAGAATTACTGAAGTCATCCTGAAAGTACAGGCAAAAGCAGGTCAAAAATACTTGAAGCTTAGGCAACCTTTAAGTAAGCCGGTTCAGTAAGGTTGATTCATCTAACCATTTTAAGCACAAGGCTGTGTTTGCTGCTAAGGAAACTGCAAACATAAAA